>NC_079388.1:2366740-2374240 GCF_029220125.1 Pseudoliparis swirei
ACTCAGGTCAAATGTCTCGAGATTTTACAAAAAAGGGCTGTGCGGATCATCTGCAACGTGAAGAATAATGAACACACTGAGCCGCTTTTTAAGAGATTGGGCATTCTGAGATTTACAGATCTACATTTGTGTCAGACAGGAATTTTTATGTACAGATTTGTGAATAATAATCTGCCACATAATCTGTTACGTATGTTCACAAGGAACACAAATGTCTACGACCATAACACGCGGCTGCGTGGTGGCATTCATATAAATAAACATACAGTCGACATTGTATTTAAAAGCTTCATCTGTAGAGGTCCAAAGCTCTGGAGACAAATTTCGGACGAGGTCAAATCGGCATCCAGCACCAAGGCATTTGGTTCTCGCCTTAAATGCCATCTCACTTAATTTTAAAAGTTTTTAATATTGATATACAGCCTGGCGGCACAGTACAATCGAGGAACAATATTTAAAATAAAATGTATATACATAATTTGATGTTCGTGATATTATTATTTATTTTTTTCTAAGTTATCAGTAGTTCACATTTGTCTTTTATTATTATTTTTACTATGACTTTCTCCTTTTCTTTTCTTTTCCTGTTCTGTTTTTGTTGTTGTTGCTTGTACGACATTTTATGTTTTCATCCATATGTGTGTGCCTGTAGTAGTAGTTGGTAGGGGGGGGGGGGGGTGAAAGGGTTAAGGGAGGGGCTAAAGGGTTAGGGGGGGGGCCGTCCAACTCCTCATCTCAGAGGAGCCTACAGACCTCGGTCTTTGGACGGTCCTCCATTCGTAAATTTTTTCTGTTGTTAATGTCTGTCAGTATGTACACGTTATGTATGTACCTATGGAAAATAAATTACTTACTTACTTACTATGCAGCAGAACCAGATCGGGTTCTATCCTTCCCCCGGTAGCTGGGATTAACTTCCTGGTTCCCACGGTAGCTGGTATGAAGTTTCCGACATTTCCCCATTTGGCACCGAAGTATCGTTTCTCGTGACTCCTTAAAGAACGGGGAACAACCATCAACGCATGAAGGCGGGAGGTGACTCGAAACCACATGACCAATGAACAGGTTCATCCACATGACAAATGAACAGGTTCATCCACATGACCAATGAACAGGTTCATCCTCATGACCAATGAACAGGTTAATCCACATGACCAATGAACAGGTTCATCCACATGACAAATGAACAGGTTCATCCACATGACCAATGAACAGGTTCATCCACATGACCAAAGAACAGGTTCATCCACATGACCAATGAACAGGTTCATCCACATGACCAAAGAACAGGTTCATCCACATGACCAATGAACTGGTTCATCCACATGACCAATGAACAGGTTCATCCACATGACCAAAGAACAGGTTCATCCACATGACCAATGAACAGGTTCATGCACATGACCAAAGAACAGGTTCATGCACATGACCAAAGAACAGGTTCATCCAAATGACCAATGAACAGGTTCATCCACATGACCAATGAACAGGTTCATGCACATGACCAAAGAACAGGTTCATCCAAATGACCAATGAACAGGGTTAGTTTGTTGAGCGAGAAATATCCTAAAACAGACTGAGTTCGAGGCGTTTAAGCTCAATTCAAGCAATAGGGTTTATTCAGTAACTTAAAGGTTGTCCGGCAGTTAAACGTGCACGGGCCTAATTCAACGTCAGCTCGTGGGGAGCAGGCGAAACTAATGAAAAAAGGCCCTTAATCAACAGTGCGCAGGGGTTCTATAGGTTCTCCTGAAGGGAGCCTATTGGTCAAAGTCAAAGCTGCAGGCGGTGCTGAGTTTAAACAGAGCGGCCTGGTTGGAGCACTGGGTATCTCCACCCACACCGGCTCACGTCCGCGATTCCTTCTTCGGCTTTAGGTCAGTCGGGTCATGTGTCCACTTCCTGTCATTGATTGGCTTTAGGTAAAAACAGGATAAAGACATGAGGGAGCAGGTCTCCTCCTCCGTCATGAGGTAAAAACAGGATAAAGACATGAGGGAGCAGGTCTCCTCCTCCGTCATGAGGGAGCAGGTCTCCTCCTCCATCATGAGGGAGCAGGTCTCCTCCTCCGGCATGAGGGAGCAGGTCTCCTCCTCCGGCATGAGGGAGCAGGTCTCCTCCTCCGGCATGAGGGAGCAGGTCTCCTCCTCCCTCATGAGGGAGCAGGTCTCCTCCTCCGTCATGAGGGAGCAGGTCTCCTCCTCCCTCATGAGGGAGCAGGTCTCCTCCTCCTCATGAGGGAGCAGGTCTCCTCCTCCGGCATGAGGGAGCAGGTCTCCTCCTCCATCATGAGGGAGCAGGTCTCCTCCTCCGGCATGAGGGAGCAGGTCTCCTCCTCCGTCATGAGGGAGCAGGTCTCCTCCTCCATCACAGCAACAGGAGCAGGACCGAGCTTCCCTGAAGCCGCGGTGGACGCGCTGCTGCGTGAGGCCGGCCTGAAGGGGAGCATGTGGCCGGAGTAACGAGGTTATCATGAGCTGGCCAATTATGGCAATAATCTGCTAATCTGCACGGTGGAAGTGGAATATCCCCCATCTGTTCTCTAAACCGCTGATCCTGCTCAGGGCCGCGGGGCTGGAGGCTTTCCCAGCATGCACCGGGTGAGCGGGTCCTGAGGGGCGGACCCCGCTACGCGGAATGTAAAATAGCATCAATATTTGAAAGAGGCGGCGTGTGGGCGACTGCGTCAGTCCAGTCGTTGTGGAGCATGCGACGTCATTCACAACAACGGTCATGCGAGTCCTTGAAGGCCCCGCGGAGGCTCCGTGGCAACAACACGGGTTAGCGTGTTCACGCGGTTCCTCCAGGGGCAACACGCTGGAATGAATGTCCTTCCTCGTGAAACATTTACGGCGTTTCTCAATCAGCGTACTTGTGCGTACTTTCCTCTACTTGTGTTCTCGTGTCTCGTCATCAGTCTCAGCCCGGGTACATGTTCACATTCAAAGTGCGCTTCTCGCAAAGCACGGTCAAAATGCCGGATGTGACTTGGTCCTCCCACTTTACCCAGGATGCATCAGAGGAGACTTGTGCGTACTCTGGCCAGCAGATATCCCAGAATGCATTTCACCAGCGGAAACAATAGCGGAGGAGAAAATAAACTACTGACAGTTGACTTTTTATAAATACTACTGTTGTTGAGTCATGCAATGTCATTTTAGGATGCTTTGTTTATTTCCCGAGTCTGGTCTTGGGAGTCCAGACTCCGGAGGACGGGAGGACGGGAGGACGGTCTTTCTGCGATTGGACCAGCAGCTGACTTGATGACGTCACCACATCAGCTGTTCTTGCTCCTGGGTTTACTCTAATTATTCACTGTAAATTATTTTTTACAGTCAAATAAACAAAACATCCTAAAATGACATTCCGTGACTCAACAACAGAAGTATTTATAAAAAGTCAACTGTCAGTAGTTTATTTTCTCCTCCGCTACTGTTTCCGGTTGCTGGTGAAATGCATTCTGGGATATCTGCTGGCCAGAGTACGCACAAGTCTCCTCTGATGCGTCCTCCGGAAAGTGGGAGGATCAAGTCACATCCGGGCATTTTGACCGTGCTTTGCGAGAAGCGGACTTTGAATGTGAACATGTACTCGGGCTGAGACTGATGACGAGTCACGAGTCACGAGGACACAAGTAGAGGAAAGTACGCACAAGTACGCTGATTGAGAAACGCCGGCTGTTACAGTCTTCTTCTTCTTCTCTGGATGTTCCTTGGCGGCCCCCGTGAGAACACGGCTCTCTGGCGCCCCGCGTGGTCAGAAAGGGCACGAGGCGCCTTAAAGGAACAGGCTCAACAATGAGCAGCGAGCACACCTCAGAGAGGAAAGTATCTGAAGTTATAATCCCCTTTTTTAAAACTATTTTTTGTACTTTTTAGAAGTGGCCTCAAAATAAAATGTCCAGGCTGCTGTTTCCCAACTTTAGAGGAAATATTGTTAGATTAAAAAAAATATTTGGCATAGTTTAGAAGTTGTAATTTTGTGGTAGTAGGAGAGAGGATTTATGTGTGTAAGGCAATTATGTAAACAAAGTATTTAAAAAGGGACTCAAATAAGAGATATTATTATATTATTAGATATATTACATTATTAATTATGTAAATAGTTTAGAAAATAAACATATTATAAATCATGTTAAAAAGTATTTTTAAAAAGTGAATAAAATAAACACAATATTATGATAGCATTAATTATGTAAACACAGTTTTTAAAAATGGGAATCAATTAAATATTATTATATTATTAGATATATTATTACATTATTAATTATGTAAATAGTTTAGAAAATAAACATATGATATTATTTAAAAAATAAATTTAAAAACGGGAATAAAATAAACATATATGTATTTTATATTATTATATTATTAATTATGTAAAAAAGTATTTTTAAAAAGTGAATAAAATAAACACAATATTATTATATCATTAATTATGTAAAAAAGTATTTAATAAAAGGGAATAAAATAAACAAATTATTATTACATTGTGATATAAATGATTATATTATTAATTATGTAAAAAATATTTTAAAAAAGGGAATAAAATAAACATGTATATATATTTGTAGTAAATGGGATATTCCATTCTATGGATGTGCACGTTTATTTATTATTTATTTCTTTGGATTTGATTAGTTTTTCACTATTCATCTCCAAAAAGACTTTATTCTAGATCTATAAAGAACAGTTCGAGTGGGGCTCACTGGCGTCCTTCTGCTGGTTAAAACGACCATTTGAGCTAACAGCAGGTCTGAGATCAGTGTTCTTTAAACTCACCTGGCAGCCAACCAACCACAGTTACCGGCTCCAATGGAGCTTAGAGCTCTAAAAGAAATGTCATCAATCCACCCATCGCTGAGTCCCGCCCTTTGACCTCACGCCGTCCAACCGCAGCGTAGCTGTGAGCTTGTCTCCGTGCGCGTCATTAGCTAGCGTGAGCAGGTCGATGCTATGCTAACCCCTGAAGGCTCAACGTGCTGCTTCATAAATATAAAGACACGTCTGTCTGGACCTCCGGCTGATGAGCTGCTTCTCTTCCACACCTTCGCTCCGTCTTCTGAAACCTGGCATCAAGTTAACCCCCCGTTGTCACGGCAACATGGCATTTCAAGGCGGCCACTTCATCCACAGCTCAGGAGCCCCGACCCCCTCCCCTTGGTGTTTGAGCTTACCGAAAAATAATAAACCATCCGCGGAGGAGGTAGGATGGTGAAATAGGAAAGTGACCTCTGACCTCTGACCTCTACCCTCGCATCCCAGAGTCTATTTCCAGGAGTCTGGCTTTTGGAAATGTGAGGATGATTCCGTAATGGAGGGAAGGAAAGAGCTTCCACCGCTCCGCCTCCCTCCTGACGGGCGGCAGGCCGGCTGGACGGAGGGAGAGGAAGAGGAGGGTCCTCATGAGACGCTCTCATGTCCGCCCTCGCCTCCTCCCAGCACGCCGTTTCTCCTCGCTCCCCGGGCGCTTCTGGGCCTCGGCGGCTCACAGTCGACGTCGGCTGGAAAGGAGAAACTGGTCTGGAAGTTAAGTGGGCGTCGCCTGAGATATGAAGGAGGAAGAGGAGGAGGAGGAAGAGGAGGAGGAGGAGTCTGTCTGGATTCTGCTCTTGAATTTAGACTCATGACTTGATGATGATGAACATCAACCTCCCGTTCTGAGAAGTGAAGACAATGTTGAAGTGTCTCAAAGCTGCATTCTCTCTCCTCCTCTGGTTGTATAGAAGTCTATGCTTCATGTGTTAAAGCTGCATTCTCTCTCCTGGCCACCAGGGGGCGACTCCTCTGGTTGTATAGAAGTCTATGCACCATGTGTTAAAGCTGCATTCTCTCTCCTGACCACCAGGGGGCGACTCCTCTGGTTGTATAGAAGTCTATATAGTGACTCTACTTCTCTTGATGTATTCCCTCAGTAAACATTGTAAACATGAGTCTCAGTCTCTAGTTTTACGTCTTCTTCTATACAGCCTGGTGTTTATTGGATGGAGGGTCCTGGGGGTCCTGAGCGCTGCCTGATTGCTCGTAGGAACTAAACACACAGCGGGTTAAACGCCAATTCGCGCGGCGTGCGTCGGGCTGGGGGCGGAGCAAAGGGAGAGCTCGGGCCCTCTGGACCCCACAGGTCCGTCTGAGCTGTCGGACGTTCTCATTGGCTACCTCCAGAGGGGCGGGACAACTCCAACACGGAGGCACGCTTCCTTCTTTGAACGACGGGGCTGTGAGAAAGAGAGGAGAGCGAGGGTCCTAACCCTCCTCCTCCTCCCCCTCATCCTCCTCTTTCTCCTCCTCCCCCCTCATCCTCCTCTTTCTCCTCCTCCTCCTCTTTCTCCTCCTCCTCCTCCCCCCTCATCCTCCTCTTCCTCCTCCTCCTCCTCCTCCCCCCTCATCCTCCTCCTCCTCTTTCTCCTCCTCCTCTTTCTCCTCCTCCTCCTCCTCCTCCTCCTCCTCCTCCTCCTCCTCCTCCTCCACATCTTCTTGCTTCCTATGTGTTATTCTCATGTATCCTGGCACACAGAGTGATCCCTGATGCTCTGCACCTGGATGCGACCGCACACACACACACACACACACACACACACACACACACACACACACACACACACAGGCACTCTGCCCCCCCCCCCGTCGCAGCCTCTTCTTGCAGAAGACACATACAAGCTGTTTCCTCAAACAACTCCTGTGTGTCTCCTGAGGTGTGAGTGTTTCACTTCACGTGTGGATGACGGACAACAAGGTGTGTGTGTGTGTGTGTGTGTGTGTGTGTGTGTCCTAACCTTGAGTTGTCGTGTCTTGCATCCACGAAATCTTGGATATCGAAAAACAATCTGCCCGATTGGAGTCGTATAATCAATTATGAATTAAAATACCAATAATCTCTTGTTGCCGGGCGGGAACCGTGGAAGGGTTGTTGTATAATAGATGTGTCCGGCTCTCCCCACTACATCCAACGGGCGCCGTGGAAAAACCATCACGGCCGGCCCGGCGTCCACGAGCCCGGCAGAAGAGGACGTGGCGGGCGGCCGGCGCCGGCGGCTAATCCAATAAATGATGGCGTGTTATTAAAGAAGCGTTGAGATTAAAGCCACGAGTCGCTTCTGATTAACGAGACGGCCGATTAATCAAGACCGCCTCCCCGACGCAGGCGGGAACAGATGTCGCCTCCTTCATTCACCACGCGCACCAACGAGCACGACCCCACCTGTGTGTGTGTGTGTGTGTGTGTGGAAGGGGGTCACCTCACACGTCCCTCCCTTTCTTCTTCCTCTTCGGCGGTGAGGATGGAACAAAGGTTTCCCATTTACAATTGGCAGCAAACTCATCGTTCGTGTGTGTGTTTGTGTGTGTATTTGTGTGTGTGTGTGTGTGTGTGTGTGAGGGCTACAAGTGTCCTCGTTCTACGCCACGTGGCTTATTTCCTGTCGGCCTGTCCGTCCTTGATTTGACCACAGGTGTGTCCGTTAACATGTGTGTGTGTGTGTGTGTGTGTGTGTGTGTGTGTGTG
>NC_079388.1:2379240-2499240 GCF_029220125.1 Pseudoliparis swirei
TATATACATAAATATATATATATGTATATATAAATAGATATATTTATTTATATATATATAAATATAAATATATATATATATACACCTCTTAAACAAACCTCCTTAAGTCAAGACAAGAAAGCCCATACTCATATTACCCACAATGCACCAGCCCGGTGACCAGAGGACAGCTGGATGAGACGGGAATGAAACACGAGAAGAAGAACAGACATGAAGCAGCGATGGAGTCTGAACCTCCTGGTAATAGATTACTGTTCACTTTACTCACGCAGCAAATGAGCTGCTCCCCTGACCTCTGTGTGTGTGTGTGTGTGACCACATGCACATTAAGATAATGTACCTCTGCTGACCCTCATCTCTCTGCAGCTCATTCCTGGCTGGGATCAATAACACGTAGTGTGTGTGTGTGTGTGTGCATGTGTGTGTGTGTGTGTGTGTGCGTCCATACCTCGGTTGCAAGCAGCATTGTGTGTGTGGCTCTCGTCACGCTAATCACAAGAGCGTGTTGCGTGGCCGTGTACACGACTTCGTTTGTTTTAATGAGGGACGCTGCATCAACACCTGAGGACATCACACACACACACACACACACACACTTATTGATAAGCTGTCTCCCCGGTGCAATGGAGGCCCCTCCCTGTGGATCTACAGGCGATCCGTCAGGCCGACGCGCTGAGTGCTAATCAGGGCCCGATACGACGATTCCTGGACGCCGCGCTGCGTTCAGGCTCCCGTCGCCTCAGTGGGACGAGGCGCTTTCAAAGCGTCGGTTGGAGCGGCGTCGAGAGATGACCGTGACGCTCTGGAGACGCTCGGCATAAATGTTCTGGATGAAGGCGTTCAGCCCTCCTGTCGGGAGATCGGCTTAATTTGTCATGATGAGCAAATGAGCTTTAAACGGTACACCTGCTACTTTTAAAAACATACTCTTTTTTTTCAGGCACCGAAAGGAAGCAACGAAATGTAAAAAAAAAAAAGTTCTTCTGTCAGGGTGTCGCCATGAAGTCTAAACCCCGGTGTGAGGGTCGTCATGGTGACGGTACTAGTGCGGAGAGAGGCTGTCCTGCAGGTGAGCCCCGGCCTGTGCTGTAAGACGTAGTTTAAATCAAGTCCTTTCCTCCGTAGTCTGGAGGTCTGGATGTTCCCTGACGGGCCTCCAGCAGGGTCCGCACGCTCATGGAAAACCTGGAAGAGTCATGGCATTTTAAAATGCTCATTTCCAGGCCTGGAAAAGTCATGGAAAAAACATAAATCATAAAAGTTTTGGAAAAATCATGGAAATGTGTTATAATCACATGTTCATTTACGCCGAGTTTAAAATAATTCAAATGTTTTTTTAAAGAAAGACGCTCAAAATACAAGCCGGCGTCTGCTCTCCATACGCAACATGTTCTGAATTGTTCATGTTTATCCAGAGATGTCAGCTGACCCCTGCTCCAGGGTCCCTGATGCCGGCGCGGTCGCCTCCGTAATGTGCGGCGTAGTGGCGGCGCGGTGAGCATGAATGGCATTATGGGAAACCCGGCGATGACGTCGTCGGTACGACGCGAACAAATGAGCGCTGGGCGTTTCTCTGCCTCTCTCACGCTCCACTGAGCCGCGCGGCGCTGGAGGTGTGAGGAGGTGAGGAGAGACGTGTTCGACCTTCATGGATCAGGAAAGGTCGGCTGCTCTGTAACGAGACGTCGGAGGAGAGTCTCAAGGCGTCGCCTCCTCTACGACTCCAAGGGGCGTGAGGGTTACTCACAGGCCGGGGAAAGTCCGTGAACATTTAAAAAAAATCTTTTTTTGGAAAAGTCATGATGGAAATGTGTTATATTCATATGGTCATTTACGCTTTTACGAGTTTTGAATATTGACATTTTGTTTTGTTTTTGCGCTGCTTAACTGAAAAGTTGTGTGGCCATAGCAACAGGAGCTCATGGATGACCCACTGTCGTGTGTTTACACCGAGAGGTCACAGCGCGCTTGGTCGTGGACATTATATATACTTTTCCTCAATTAATATAAGTGGTGAAACCCCTTCTTTAAAATATAAAAGCTTTATATTCCTGTCACTATCTTGGCGATTCACCTGCAGGAACGTTAAATAATCACAGGACATAAAGTCCGTAGAATCCCACTACACACTTCCTGGGTCGGGCCTCGGGTTATCGGACCGCCGGGTGTTCCAATGGGAGCGCCGCGCTCCAAGGGGGAGGAGCCCGCAGCTGACCCCGCCTCCAGAGCACTTCCCGTGTCCCCGTCCTTCTCATTCCCAGCGTGAAGGAAATCAACGGGGGAAATAATTGACACATGTTATTGTTTCTACCGTGTTCCGGCAGCGGTGGGTGCCCGACCTTGGGGTGTGTGTGTGTGTGTGTGTGTGTGGGGGGGGGGGGGGGGGTACAGCTTTAGACCACAGAACCCCTTCGGGGGGGTGAGCCGGTCACAACAACAGGAAGCAGCAACTGAAGAAGCTCGCCTTCAATTATAAGTGGCCAATGGGCTCGGGTGCCGCGGCGGGAGGCCGTGATTGGACCGGGCCGTGGAGTCATGAGAAGGAGAGGAAAGGTGAGCAGCTGATCGGCTTCACCCCCCCCCAGGCTGTTAAAGGGCAGACAGGAAGCCAGAAGGCCCCGGGCTGAGCAGACAATGCACAGGCGGAGCATCAAGGTGACCAGGACACCAGAACCCGGCCGACCGGTCCGACGGGCTCCGGCTGTCGAGGCGTGCTTGTTGATTCCTGCCAGATGATTCCTCCGTGGCCCGGAACCCTGAGAGAGGGGGGGGGGGGGGCTGTCGACACAACGCTTTGTCTTCCTCTCTTTCGTCTTGACCGTGACGTAGAAGAGTGCCAGTCAGATTCTCGGGATGCGTTGGAACCTCAATAAATATGAGATTCAGTTCATTTTGTGGAGCCCAAAATCACAAATCACAAACTCCCCTCAGAGGGCTCTGCAGTCTGGACACATAGACATCCTGACCTTTGACCTTTGACCTCACTTCGGATCAGGAACAACTCACAAGAAATAGAAAAAAAGGTAAGAACCCTTCAGGAGAGAACAGAGGATGAAATGAAGTCATATAAATGTGTGTGAGAGTCATTGGACATGAATGAGATGAAAGTAGAGGAGGAGGAGGAGGAGGAGTCTATGTGAAGAGCTTTGTGTATTAATAATATAGAGAGGCCAACTCTGTGTGACAACCATAATGTACCAGTGACTGGACATCAGCCAGAAGGACCCTCTGAAGACTCACTAAGACCCCCCCCCCTCCCCGAAGAGGAGGAGGGCTACTCTACTATGAGTATTAATTAAAGAGAAAGAGAGAGAGACAGAGAGAGAGAGATGTGTTTTAGGTTACCGTGGTAATGAATGAAAGTTAGTGAGGTAACAATGGGTGCTGCTGTGAGTCGAGGCTAAGAGAGAGAGAGGGAGAGCCTTACTCTCTCCCTTTCTTCCTCCCTTTCTCCCCCCCCTCTCTCCCATTTCCTCCCTCTCTCTCCATCTCTCTCTCCACCTCCCTCCCTCTCCCTCCCTCAGTCTCCACCTATCTCCCTCCCCCTCCTCCCTCCCTCCCCCTCCCTCAGTCTCCACCTATCTCCCCCCTCCCTCCCCCCCCCTCCCTCCCTCCCCTCCTCCGTGGTGACTAAGAGAAGAGAGGAGCCTGGTGTAGTTCTTCTCTCCCCTGCAGCTCTCCTCACATTGACTCTGTGAGGTGTGGCCTCCTCAGTGAGGAGGTGATGAGGTGAGGAGGTGATGAGGTGAGGAGGTGAGGAGGTGATGAGGTGAGGAGGTGAGGAGGTGAGGAGGTAAGGAGGTAGGAGGTAAGAGGTGAGGAGGTGAGGTGAGGAGGTGAGGAGGTGAGGAGGTGATGAGGTGAGGAGGTGAGGAGGTGATGAGGTGAGGAGGTGAGGAGGTGAGGAGGTGATGAGGTGAGGAGGTGATGAGGTGAGGAGGTGAGGAGGTGATGAGGTGAGGAGGTGAGGAGGTGATGAGGTGAGGAGGTGAGGAGGTGATGAGGTGAGGAGGTGAGGAGGTGAGGAGGTGAGGAGGTGAGGAGGTGAGGAGGTGAGGAGGTGAGGAGGTGAGGAGGTGAGGAGGTGATGAGGTGAGGAGGTGAGGAGGTGAGGAGGTGAGGAGGTGATGAGGTGAGGAGGTGAGGAGGTGATGAGGTGAGGAGGTGAGGAGGTGAGGAGGTGAGGAGGTGACCTTGGCCCTGGTCCAGGCCCCAGTGGGCTCACGGCTGCTCATCGTTCACTGTGCTGTTGTTGCCTTCAGCGTGCAACACGTCGTGGTTATTAATCTTCTATAACTCGCCGCGCCTCGCTGCTGTTTACAGATTCATGCCGACGCCTTTTATTGAAGTCTCCGTCGCGCTGTGGGATCGGAGATCGCCAATTATTACCGGAGTGGATCCGAGAGGATCTCAGAGCTCCCAACGGATCACCGGGGTCACCAGGTCACCGAGGTCACCGAGGAAGCTGAGAGGCCCACGGAAACCCACCGACTGTAATCCAGCTGAACAGGAACTAGTGTGTGTGTGTTGGTGTGTGTGTGTGTGTTCAATGTCCTGAGAAGTGAGAACAGGCGAAGACGTCCGTTATTTTTTTGTGAGTTGTTCCTGATCCGATGTGAGGTCAAAGGTCAAAGGTCAGGGATGTTTATGTACAGACTGTAAAGCCCTCTGAGGATCATTAGTCATTTGTGATTTTGGGCTATAGAAATAAACTGAGTTGAATTGTTTTACATTGTGATGCGTTCAAGCTCCATTTTGTGAAACTCGGGTACGTACGTTCTGACGGGTTCTTCCCTTTTTCCCCCTGAAAGTGTTTTTTTTCTATTTTCTTGGGAGTATTTCCTGATCCGATGTGAGGTCAAAGGTCAGGGGTCGAGGATGTCTATGTGTACAGACTGTAAAGCCCTCTGAGGATCATCAGTCATTTGTGATATTGGGCTATAGAAATAAACTGAGTTGAATGGAGCTACATGTTTGTGAAACACGAGCACGTACATTTTAAAGTTGTCGCGATGCGTTCAAATGTCCTCGTGAAACCGGAGCCGTCGGCATGGTGGCAAACGGCATCAGATTCCTGGCTGTTGTTTCCCGGGGTGTAAATGTGTTTGCAGAGCCACATCGTCTTCTGCCGGTATTCGTATCGACGTCGACATCTCTGGTATCACGACGTCCCTTAAACGCCCCGCAGGCCGCGCGGGGAACTGCAGCGCTCCATGAATAATGACTGCTACAAAACACAGAACTGCGTAACCATCGACGACGAGGAGGAGGAGGAGTCATCTCCACATCCCTCAGCTTGGGAACGTCCTAACAACACCAACGCGACCACATCGGCTCCCTGAGCGCTGAGACTAATCAATAAATACAGGTCAGACGGGACTCTGTCCTCGCATGGCATGCTGGGACAGAGAGACGTCCTCTTCTCACTCTCATGCAGGAGCGCCAGCGTAGCTGTTGTGATGGGGGGGGGATCCCGGTCAACGAGCCGCATCGCCTCACACTGGTTGTTGTTGTTGTTGTTGTTGTTTAGTCACACAGCTGGCGTGAAGGCTCCAGACGAGCGTCTCAGACACATTTATGTAAACCAGTCGCTGAGCCCCGGCGGCGACGCCGCGGTCGCTTCCCTCGCCAGGGTCACGTTTCGGAGGACAGGGCCGTTTCCGAAGCAGCTACCTGCGGCGCCTCGGTGACGATCTCATGAACGATGGGTGAGCCCCCCCCCCCCCTCCCCATGGCGCCGTCAACACGAGATCCATCAGCGAGGTCGTCCGCCGTCATTTAGCCGAGGCCTTTCGTAGCTTTGGAGGAGCACTCGGTCGACATTTTGGTCCATTACAGGCGGGATTCATTGGAGGGTGGGGGGGCGAGTGTGTGTGTGTGTGTGTGTGTGTGGGGTGGGTTCGGCTGCACAGCGTCAGTGTGAAAGATTTAAAACCGGGCCGACGACGGCGTACAGCAAATAGGGGTCACGGCCGGAGGTCGACAGTGGGTCAGGCGCATTTGTGTGAAGTGCATTAGAGAGTGTGTGTGTAGCTGGTCTGTGTGTGTGTGTGTGTGTGTGTGTAGCTGGTCTGTGTGTGTGTGTGTGTGTGTGTAGCTGGTCTGTGTGTGTGTGTGTGTAGCTGGTCTGTGTGTGTGTGTGTGTGTAGCTGGTCTGTGTGTGTGTAGCTGGTCTGTGTGTGTGTGTGTGTAGCTGGTGTAGCGTCTGAGCCCTTAGACATCCGGGTAACGGGAGCTGATGTGTTTTAACGCACTTTGTTTTGCTTTGAATTCAAGAAGAAAAAGAAAAGAAAAGAAAATCCAGCTCTCAAAAACAAAAGAAAGAAAGGGGGGGGGGCACGGCCCAAAAGGCCCGCAGTGTTTAAGAATGACTTCACGACGGTGAGGACTGAAACTGTCCAATCAGAAGGCAGCAGCAGCACGACACGCAGACAAGCTGAGCGGCGTGCGGCATCGGGCCGCCGGGAGGTCGGCAGTAAAGAATGGAGAGAAAAAAGAGACAGACGAGGAGAGGAGAGGGGGGGGGGAGGGGGGAGGAGAGGGGAGGGGGGGTGAATGGGAACAGCATGTAGAGACAAACGGGTTTCCGTGGTGCCGCTCGGCCTCTGCTCTTCGTCGGTTTCCTCGGCCCGTTTATCGCTCCGCTGCACACGGCCGCCGCGCTCCAGAGACGGGAGAGTGGGGGTGACACGGGAGGACGGGGGATAGACCCCCCCCCCCATTGCATTTACCTCCATCTTTATTCACCACACTTCTCTTTTTCCCCCGTAGCTCTGCCAGAGTTTTAGAGCACGCCTCGCCACCGTTCGTCTACTCCTCTGGTTGTATAGAAGTCTACGCTTCATGTGTTGAAGCTGCATTCTCTCTCCTGACCACCAGGGGGCGACTCCTCTGGTTGTATAGAAGTCTATGCTTAATGTGTTGAAGCTGCATCCTCTCTCCTGACCACCAGGGGGCGACTCCTCTGGTTGTATAGAAGTCTATGCTTAATGTGTTGAAGCTGCATCCTCTCTCCTGACCACCAGGGGGCGACTCCTCTGGTTGTATATAAGTCTATGCTTAATGTGTTGAAGCTGCATCCTCTCTCCTGACCACCAGGGGGCGACTCCTCTGGTTGTATAGAAGTCTTTGCTTCATGTGTTGAAGCTGCATCCTCTCTCCTGACCACCAGGGGGTGACTCCTCTGGTTGTATAGAAGTCTACGCTTCATGTGTTGAAGCTGCATTCTTTCTCCTGACCACCAGGGTTCTCTGACTCTACTTCTCTCTTGATTTATTCTCTCTCTAATAATTAAAAACACGAGTTCATGGTCTCAATCACAGACACCCAAGAGGATTCTGGGTAACCGTCCGGCGACTCGACGCCTGGCTGACCCAGGACCACGACTCTTCTTCTTCCTCTACGCCTTTTTTCCTCCCCATTTCCTCTTTCCCTTTCACCTGTCACATCCACTTCCTCCTCCTCCCTTTCCCTCCCCCTCTCTGGGGCTCTCTCCTCCCTTTGACCCCGTTTGCCTCCTCCCCCGTCGTATCTCGCTTTGCTCTCCGTCTCGTCACTCATCTTCATCCCTCTCTCCGTCCTCCACCGTATTCTCTCTCTCTCTTCCCTCCCCTTTGTGTCTTTATTAATTCTCCCTGGTGTCTAATCTTCCTCTCTGGCCCTTCCTCTTCCTCGGCCCTGTGTTTCCTTCACTCTCACCCTTCCTCCTTTCCTCGCTTCATTCTCATTACGTCTGTCATCGTCGCTCCTCACTGTCACCTCACTCATTCATGTCCTCGTCTTCCTCTCTCTCTCTCTCTCTCTCTCTCTCTCTCTCTCTCTCTCTCTCTCTCTCTCTCTCTCTCTCTCTCTCTCTCTGTGGTGTGTCGGTGACTTCACCAGTCAGAGACGACCGAGCAGTAACACAAAGGGGGCGGAGCTTCACACGACCGAACCCACATGAGGACTCATCTCCACACCGTGACGCACTCTGATGAATGGGTTATAAACACATGGGCGACGCCCACACCGCGGCAGAGGAGTGTCCATCATCAGGTCAAAGGTCACCCTGAAGCACACCCTGCTTCATGGTGGGGTTGACTCTAATGCAGTCATGGTGCATAGACTTCTGTACAACCAGAGGAGTCGCCCCCTGGTGGTCAGGAGAGAGAATGCAGCTTCAACACATGTAGACAGTAAAAAAAAAAACGTCACGCCTCTCCACTCTCTGACGAGCCAACAGCTCGGTATCAGTGCGTTGCCAGGTGGAGTCCTTGTTGTTTTTGTCTCCAGGTAAAAGCATGAAATATGGCAACATTAAACAACAACAACAACAATGTGTCCAATATTCCTCATTTCGAAGATTATTTTTTGACATGCATGAAACTGATTTTATTTTTGTGTGACATTTCAAAAAAGATTGGATGAAATGTACTCGTCTCTGTCTCTTCCTATCTCACCCACTTTCTCTGTTTGTCGTTTATCTTCCTCTGTTTCCATTGTTCTCTTCCTCCCACCAGTCCTTCTTCTCTCTCTCTCTCTCTCTCTTTCTCTCTCTCCCCGTCTGCCTGTGATTAAACTGAGGGGGAGAGAGAGAACGGTCATAGATAAAGGCGATGAGCGAGGGAATAGAGACAGAGGGAGAGAGTCGGAGAGAGAGAATAGAGGGAATTAATAAATGACAATTAAATGGGAATAATTTATGGGAATAAATGACAATTAAATGCGAGGTGTGAACCGCGGGGCGAGTCAGAGCCGCGACACGGGTCCAAATGGAGCGTGGGCAGAAGAGTGATGGGGAAGAACATGTGGACGCGGAGAGAGAGAGAGAGAGAGAGCGGCCTTGTGTGTGTGTTGTGTAGTTGGATGGTATCCAGTGCTGCTCCTCTCTGGACGTCAGGAGACCGTCTGTTTTACCATTATTGATTGTTGATCAGTGATCGTGACGATCAATGACTCCAGAGAGAAGAGGGGATGAGGATCTGGTGTCTCGGCCAATCATCATCTTCATCATGTCGCCCGCTGCCTCGCCGTGGACCGGAGCCTCTCATTGGCTGCCAGCGTCACAGCTGAGCATGGCAATACGTGACTTTGGAGCCGGCGCTGCTGTTGAGCAACAACAACAACAACAACAACAACAACCTTTTAGTATTAAACAAACAAAATAATTTAAAAACTAAAATCTAGTGGACAGGAAGAAGAAGAAAATCTCAGATCGATGGGGGGGGGGGATGCCACCAGGACGCCACACTGGAGAGAGGCAGTCTGAATGGGGGGGGGGGGGGGGGCTGCCAGCCTCACAGTAGCGATTTCCTCCCTCAATAGAAGTACTTAGGGCTCCATGGATTATTAATGTGGTCTCTCTGAGGGGCCGCCCCCCCTTCGGCCGCCTCCTTCTCCTCATGCTCCCTTCCTTCCGCTCTGCAGTCTCTCTTATCTCCTCCTCGTTGTCTCACTTAGCCCCCCCTCCCCCCCCCCTCTGCCTCGTCTTCATCCCCTCTCCCTTCGCTCTGCGTTCATCTTCCTTTCTTATTTAATTCCTCTTTTCAATCCCCGACTCCATCTCATCTTGACTCCTAGCTCCTTAGTCGCTCCCTTCCTTCTCGCTGCCACTTCCTTTGTCACTTGCCGACGCTCCCGCCCCCCTTTGTGCATTTGTTCATGTGTTTGTTGCTCGTGGATCTCGGGGGGGGGGGGGGGGGTGAAGTACCTTTGGGTAAATCAATGCTGCCGGCCTGAGAGCTTCAGTTGGCATGTTTGAGTTGGTTAATGGTTGTTTACTCATTTCTGAACTCATATTCTGATATTCTGCCCGGTAACAGGGAGTCCAGTACTGACATGCAGTCCACTGGTATTCTCTCTAATGGCTTTTATACAGGTACTTGCAAAAAGAAGGTTGTATAGAAGTCTATAGAAGTCTATGCTTCATGTGTTAAAGCTGCATTCTCTCTCCTGACCACCAGGGGGCTCCTCTGGTTGTATAGAAGTCTATGCTTCATGTGTTAAAGCTGCATTCTCTCTCCTGACCACCAGGGAGCTCCTCTGGTTGTATAGAAGTCTATATAGTGACTCTTCTTCTCTCTTGATGTATTCCCTCAGTAAACATTGTAAACATGAGTTTATGTCTCAGTCTCTAGTTTCAAGTCTTCTTCTATACAGCATGATGTCATCATTTATACTTTATGGTCTGTAGAGTCACACAGACCATGAAGCAGGGGGCGCTTTAGGGGCGGGGCTACACAGTGATTGACAGGTCGCTAATCAAATTGGAGTCGTCCGTGTTCCCGTGTTCAGACTTTCATCTTCATCACATGAAGGTGTTTTTTCAGCCTTCGCCCGTATTTAGCTCCACCCTCTCAAGTCACTCATGGTTCCAAAAAAAACAAGATGGCGACGGCCACATTGCCAAACTCAAGGCTTCAAAACAGCAGCCCACGAACCAAAGGTCCAGCAGGAGACAATGACGTGGTGAGGAGGAGTCACCACGGCTTCCTTTACTTTTTGAATTGTTAATCCAACTCCCCCCCCTGGTGTTTGAACTGGTCCCCGTGGGCGCCATGACTCTCACTACACACTCATCTCTTGATCTATTGTTTTGGGGGATTCATTGTTTTGGGAAAGGACTTCACGATCTCTCACCACTCAACCATCGCTTTGGTCAACAGTCCAAAAAGTCCAAAGATATTCAATGACAAAGACACTGTGGCAGCGGGGGGTGTTTAAGCTCGGCTGCAGAGTGGGTGGAGCGGGGGTGTGGTTCAGGGAACGGTGTCTGATTGTCATCAGCTGGTCTGATTGTCATCGGACCAGCTGATGACAATCTGGGGTTGTGTATCTGCGAGGCTCTGTCCCCATAAAGGAGCTGGACAGGAGGAAGAGGGGAGCCATGAGCAGAGACACAGTCGGCGGTCAGAGCGCTCAAATAAAAACACGTTACCAACGTTCCCTCTGGTTGCGCATTCCTTGGGGCTTAGGGGGCAAACCTACCGGTGACGGCCACGAACCTGTCACACTGGAGCCCAACGTGGGGCCCCTGAGGACCCAGTGCCTGAAAGGGAGGGAGCCAGACCAGGAGGAAGAGCTGATGAGCAGCTTGGGCCAGATACTGGCCCGGATAGAGGAGATGGGGCGGGCACAGGCGGAGGAGAGCCGCCTGTTCCTCGGAACCCTCCGAAACCCGCCGGCGCTGTGGCAGACGCCCGTTCCCCGTGACCCGCAGCCGACCCCCGAGCCCCGGGAGGCGTCGGAGCTGCCGACCCCTGAGCCCCGGGAGCCGTCGGAGCTGCCGACCCCAGAGCCCCAGGACCCGTCGGACCCGACCCCAGGACTCCAGGAGCTGCCGGACCCAGAGCCCCAGGACTCGTCGGAGCTGCAGAACCCCGAGGTCCAGGACCCGTCGGAGCTGCCGACCCCAGAGCCCCAGGACCCGTCGGAGCTGCCGACCCCTGAGGTCCAGGAGCCGTCGGAGCTGCCGGACCCAGAGCCCCAGGACTCGTCGGAGCTGCAGAACCCCGAGGTCCAGAACTCGTCGGAGCTGCCGACACCTGAGGTCCAGGAGCCGTCGGAGCTGCCGGACCCAGAGCCCCAGGACCCGTCGGAGCTGCCGACCCCTGAGGTCCAGGAGCCGTCGGAGCTGCCGGACCCAGAGCCCCAGGACTCGTCGGAGCTGCAGAACCCCGAGGTCCAGAACTCGTCGGAGCTGCCGACCGCTGAGCCCCAGGACACGTCGGAGCTGCCGACCCCCGAGCCGACCCGTCGGTGGAGGGCCGACTCCGGATCCCCGGGCCCTGTCGGAGGTACCAGCTACCGCTGCTCCATCCCGGCCGGTCCCGGCTCCCCGTTCCCCGGCCCGGCGGGCGTCAGCTCCCCGTCCCCCCCGTCCCGAACCCCAGAGGCCCCACCTCCTAAGCAGTCGACCCCGGAGCCCCCTCCTGCCGAGCCCGGTCCCCCAGGGCCCCTCCTCCGCCCAAGCTCTCCTGGGGGGGGGAGGGGGAGTAGGTTAGGCCGGAGGGAGCCCCGGCCTAAATCGAGTGGTGGGGAGTGTGGCAGCTGTGTCTGATTTGGCCTCGGCTGCTGGTGATTGGCAATCACTCAGCAGCCGAGGCCACCCTTATAAAAGCTGCCACTCGAGAGTGGAGAGGGAGGTGAGCAGAGGCACGTGTTTTGCGGTCTGCTCGGTGTCGTGTGAGTGACGAATAAAGATGTCGTTGAACCAAACCTCTTGCGGTCTGGCGGATCCTTGGTGCTGGGGGGGGAAACCCACGGGTGGCGGCCTCGGGCGTGCTACAGACACCAATACAAGCCCAAAGGAGTAGATGAGGAAGAGGAAGAGGAAGAGGGGGCCGTGGTGGTGAGTTCTCACAGCTCACTGATGTGTCGTTGTACGTGTGAATCCTTCAGCTCAGTGTGACTGTGAGGCTGTGAGCGTCATCAGTGTTTTGTGATCTCTACACATAGAGTGAGTGGAGCTGAAGTGGTGGTCGCTATGACGACAGAGAACTCTCTCTCCTCAGTTTACTTTTAATGAAGATACAAGGGTGTGTGTGTGTGTGTGTGTGGGGGGGGGGGTTCTGCTCTCTCTCTCCCCCAGCTCACTCTGTCCATTTTGTCACTTCTCTTACACTTTCTCCCTCCCCCCCCCTTTCTCTCTCTCTCGCTCTGTCCATTTTGTCAACTCTCCAACTCTCTCTCTCTCTCCCGGTGACTCACCGTGTCACTCCATGTTGCTTGTTTTTCTCTCTCTTCGTGGAGATGCTCTTTCGCTCCTTGTTTTCCATCCTCCTCTCCTCCGCCTCTCTCTCCATCCCAGCAAATTGCTCTGGACGATGTGCCCAGGTTAGAGTGCCCCGGTTTCTCTTTTCTCTCATCTCTTTCTCTCGCCGCGTCCTTTTCTGCCCATATCTCCTCGTTTATTTATTTATTCAGTTGAGGAAGAGGAGCGAATGAGAGGAGGAGGGCGAGAGTAGAACAAATAAGAGGCGAAGGGGAAGAGAAGTGGTCTTTAAGGACTAGAGATTGATTTCTGTCCATCTGCCCTACGGGCTGCAGGAGAGCAGCAGCTTCCTCTCTCGCCCGCTGCGCCCACAGAGGACGTCACATGGAGGATCACACCTCACCAGACTTTAGAACAATAACAATAAGAAGAAGGGAACAATAACAATAATAAGAAGGGAACAATACAAATAAGAAGAAAGGCTCTGATGTCCAAACAGGCCTTCAGGGCTCCAGTGCCAAACCTTCTGGTTCAGACGTCATCTGGCTTCCTGTGTTCCTCCAGAGGAAAACACTCAACTCATAAAGAATACACAACAACAACTCAATTCAGTTGTTGTGTATTGTTTATGTCAATCATCGCGATACAAAACAACATCCATCCATCCATCCATTATCAATACCGCTTATCCTCATTAGGGTCGCGGGGGCGCTGGAGCCGATCCCAGCTGACATAGGGCGAAGGCAGGGGACACCCTGGACAAAACAACATTATTATATATAATATACAAAACAGAATGACTGAAAAGGTATAGGTAGAAGCAAAAATGCTCATATATTCCTATCATAAATGATTATCTTAAAAAAAATCTGATAATTAATATGAAATAAAGAAAAAATAATAAAGAAAAACAAATATATATACATTTATATATATATTAGGGCTGTCAGCGTTAACGTGTTAATCTATGCGATTAATTTGGCCGCGTTAACGCACTAAAATATTTTAACGCAATTAACGCAACTTAAAAAAAAAAAATTTACATTTAAAAAAAAAAACCGCGCCAGTACGGTTTGACACTGTTTCCGTTTTTAAAACAATTATTTCTCCGCGAAAATAAGGAGCAGAAATCAGTTTAACTCGTGGATGAATCAGTCGGGTTTCCTCCTGCTCCTCCTTCCTCCCGTCTCCCCCTCTGATACACAGAGGAACGGAGGGGCGACGCGTCGGGTGACGCGGCGCGGAAAGAACTCGTCACACGAAACCTTCAACGTGATTTGTCAATCCGTTTGTCTGTCAACATTTCGGGAAAAAAACAACCAATGAACACTCAGTAAATCACAAAGGACCTCCCACCTCACAGGTAAGGCTCATTTAGCAGCCTGTCAGTCAGAGAACCAGAGGACACGGCGCGAGGACAATGAGCCTCATTTCAGAGCTGAGATTGCTCTGGAATGTTTGATGTAGAACACGTGGGGGTGTGTCACATGCAAAAGACTTTAAACAGTGAATTTAATTTATTTTCTAAAATGTATAAAATGCCCCCAGCCTCCAGAGGGTTAACGTGACATATGTGAATGTCAGTCAGTTACCAAGGCCACTGGTTCTGCTGCTGTTCAATGTTAAAGATGACAGGACCAATGGGGTCTCAATATATATTTTTTTTTTTACTAATCTGATGTTTCACTGAAGAAAAAATTTATCATCCACGATATTAAATACCTCGCTAGCACTGTATATGTAGGAGCCTCTTTGAAAACACAGCTCTGTGTGAAGTTTTGTCTTTAAAAAGAAGGAACAAACTTTTAAGCGCGATTAATCGCGATTAATTAATTGCAATTTCAAAATGTGCGATTAATTAGTTAAATTTTTTTAATCGATTGACAGCCCTAATATATATACATATATGTATATACATATATATACATATATATTATATAAGTATATATATATATATATACAGTACATACATACGTCTTCCATGTACAAATGTTTCAATCACACTTATAACCCTCAACATTTTTCAATAAATGATTATTTTTGAAAACCTAATGAGTTGACCATTCTTACATTCATTTAAAGTTTGTTCCACAATTTGACGTTGTGTGCTTTATTTTATAATAAACCAAACATTACATCATAACATGTGACCTGTGAAACAATGGGTTTGTGTGCTCATAGCAGCCAACTTTATTCATGATGCGTATCGCACGTTTTCAACAAAACTGTTGGATTTCTGAATGTTTTATGGGTCGACCCCCACACGTCCACACAATAAGATACATATGGAAGTATAAGTGAGCAATACATTATGTACAAAGCCTTAGAAGTTAGTAGAATTGAATTCACACACACATAACCGTTTGTCTCAGAGCTCCCTCGTTGGGATTTGACTTCCTGTTATAATACAGGAGGACGTTGCCAAGGAGAGCAAAGCTGGTGTGTAGAGATCAACACGCAGACCTTCCTTCACGGTCTGTGTTCAACCTGTGAGTCAGAAGGAGTGCTCAGCTTCCTCCTCCTGGGCAGAGGAGAAGCCACACTATCCCAGAGACCTTTCACATATACGTGTATACGAAGAGGATGGAGTCGTCTGGGTCGCAGACCGCAGCCTAGAAGACTTGACTTCTGCTCTCCGGCCGTCACCATTTACTTTTCTTGCAACCGGAGAACGTGAGTGATCATATTTGGACGATGTAGGCTCTAGTAGCGACCTGTCAATCACCTTGTAGCCACGCCATAAAGCACACCCCGCCTTGTGGTCATGGACACAGACAACAACGTCATGTTTACATTGTTTACAGTTAGTACTGTCTATGATACTCAGGGGTAGTACTGTCTATGATACTCAGGGGTAGTACTGTCTATGATACTCATGGTTAGTACTGTCTATGATACTCAGGGGTAGTACTGTCTATGATACTCAGGGGTAGTACTGTCTATGATACTCAGGGGTAGTACTGTCTATGATACTCATGGTTAGTACTGTTTATGATACTCAGGGGTAGTACTGTATGATACTCAGGGGTAGTACTGTCTATGATACTCATGGTTAGTACTGTATGATACTCAGGGGTAGTACTGTCTATGATACTCAGGGGTAGTACTGTCTATGATACTCAGGGGTAGTACTGTCTATGATACTCATGGTTAGTACTGTCTATGATACTCAGGGGTAGTACTGTATGATACTCAGGGGTAGTACTGTCTATGATACTCAGGGGTAGTACTGTATGATACTCAGGGGTAGTACTGTCTATGATACTCAGGGGTAGTACTGTCTATGATACTCATGGTTAGTCCTGTCTATGATACTCAGGGGTAGTACTGTCTATGATACTCAGGGGTAGTACTGTCTATGATACTCATGGTTAGTCCTGTCTATGATACTCAGGGGTAGTACTGTCTATGATACTCAGGGGTAGTACTGTCTATGATACTCAGGGGTAGTACTGTCTATGATACTGAAGAGTGAGAGTTGTGATGGGGCACCTCGCGCTCGATGTAAAATCAGGACTGGATACGATGAATCAAGTTTAACAGTATTTAATGGCAAGGAGTATAAACGAAAGTTTAACAAATAATCCAAAACTCACGATCGTGGGTTCCGTGGTGATGTAAGGCTCCGTAGGTACAATGTTCCAAGGAGAAACAAGTGTTCTACCTAACCAGCATCAGGACGAAAGAGAGCGACTCTCCCAATGCATCGTGTGTTAGTAAAACATCAGCCAATCACCTATTCTCACAGGTTAGTCCCACCCTTAACACCTTCTCGTTGGTTCAAAGTCTCGCTAGAACAATGAGGGGTCGAATGTCATGATCCCCCGGTCAAAATGTCATTCCCGGTCAAGTATTTTCACAATAAAAGTCCCGTCCACCATTTTGTCAGCATTAGTCACCTTCACAATAAAAGTCCTGTCTATTGTCTGAATTAAGTCACTTTCACGGGCTTCAACAGTTCTAAAATAATACAAAAACTAACATTCACTCCATGCACATACATAACATTACTTCTTGCCATCGACATATGCATAGAGTAGACATTACCCCTATGCTTCATAACACATTAACAACAATAGCAATATTCTCCCTAATATTTCCCATTATAATATCTTTCTATATGTATTAATTTAAAGCATAAGACCTCTCTGTACATGTGCAATATCAAAATAAACTATTACAACCTAACAATACGCAGGGGTAGTACTGTCTATGATACTCATGGTTAGTACTGTCTATGATACTCAGGGGTAGTACTGTCTATGATACTCAGGGGTAGTACTGTCTATGGAACTCAGGGGTAGTACTGTATATTACTCAGGGTCAGTACTGTCTATGGTACTCAGGGGTAGTACTGTCTATGGAACTTAGGGGTAGTACTGTATATTACTCAGGGTCAGTACTGTCTATGGTACTCAGGAGTAGTACTGTATGGTACTCAGGGTCAGTATTGTCTATGGTACTCAGGGTCAGTACTGTCTATGGTACTCAGGGGTAGTACTGTCTATGGTACTCAGGGGTAGTACTGTCTATGGTACTCAGGGTCAGTACTGTCTATGGTACTCAGGGGTAGTACTGTCTATGGTACTCAGGGTTAGTACTGTCTATGATACTCAGGAGTAGTACTGTCTATGATACTCAGGGGTAGTACTGTCTATGATACTCAGGGGTAGTACTGTCTATGGAACTCAGGGGTAGTACTGTCTATGGAACTTAGGGGTAGTACTGTATATTACTCAGGGTCAGTACTGTCTATGGTACTCAGGGGTAGTACTGTCTATGGTACTCAGGGTTAGTACTGTCTATGGTACTCAGGGGTAGTACAGTCTATGATACTCAGGGTTAGTACTGTTTATTATACTCAGGGGTAGTACAGTCTATGATACTCAAAGGTAGTACTGTCTATGGTACTCAGGGGTAGTACTGTCTATGATACTCAAAGGTAGTACTGTCTATGGTACTCAGGGGTAGTACTGTCTATGGTACTCAGGGGTAGTACTGTCTATTATACTCAGGGGTAGTACAGTCTATGATACTCAGGGGTAGTACAGTCTATGATACTCAGGGGTAGTACTGTCTAAAACACATGGTGCTCATTTCTTGGAGTAGTAGACCTTCAGGTGACGTGTGTTTTATTCTTGGTGTTAAGTTACCGTACAGTATGAACCGTCACACTTTAAGTATTGCCGTTGTTTTCCTGGGAGAAGAAATGTGTTTGTTTATCTCGTAGAAATCAATATTTGTGTCCAATTGCAGCTGAATGAATCTCCTCATGTATTCTGGTGTAAATGAGGTCGTTCCTCCTCTTCTTCAGCTGTGGCTTCTCTGAATCACAAGACTTCTGGGCGGTAATGGAGAGAAAGCTCTCGAGTGTTTACCGTTGTGCAAAGCGTCAGGTCCAGAACACGAGGAGTTTGAACTGTTGGGCTATCAGTCACCGATCCTTCTTCTCTTTGGTTTCACCGCTCATTAGGAGTAAGTGATGTAGAACCTCCGACTCACACACCGTACAGCGTGTAGAGCACCTGTGAGTCGGCCGGACGCCGTTATCCCGGGTGCATTCTCTTAATGAAGCCCGGGAGGTTACAGAGTATTTCATTACCACTGGAGCAGGCGGGTTGTTCTGTAGAGACGCGTTGTGCTTATCAGTCTGGAACCGGCACAGAAAGAGCATCCGGACCACTAATTGGGGCGCCTGCAGATCCAGACAGGAGAGAACAGAACGGCAGTGTTTAAAGAGAGAGAGAGAGAGAGAGAGAGAGAGAGAGAGAGAGTTTAGGTAAATGAAACGGAGAAGATACACACAGAAACATGGAGGGGCCTTCTGGAACCGAAAAGGGTTCTTCAGAGTGATGCCATAGAAGAACCATTTCTGGTTCCACAGAGAACCTTTTAAACTAGGGTTCTTTAAAGAACCATTTCCCTAAATAGTTCTTCAAAGAACCTATAATGGTGCCTCGACGAACCTTCAACAAATTGTTCTTTAAGGCACCATTTCTGGTTCCACAGAGAACCTTTTAAACCAGGGTTCTTTAAAGAACCATTTCCTTCAAGAGTTCTTCAAAGAACCTATAACAAATGGTCGCACCGCGGGGAATAGTTGAGATTATTGAAGGCATTAGCCACGCGGCACGGTGCTAATCCAGTGGCGGAAGGCCACGTCGGCAGGAACGTGGCCTCTGGAGAGGGATAGAGGAGAGAGGAGAGAGGAGAGAGGAGAGAGGAGAGAGGCTGCCCCGTGGATTCAAATTAGTGCTTTGTTCATTACACGATCGGTTGCTCACCTGGATCCCTCCCCCCCCCCCTCAGACTACCGCCGCCACAATAACAAACAGCCTGACCGACGGTTTTTATCTCGTCTCCGAGTGTCGGTTGTCACTTTCCATCCCGCCGCCGCGCTGCGACGGACCCTCCGGCGTTCCATGAGAGGCGCGCATCGCTCTCCCCGGAGGAGGAGCGACGCCGTGCCGCTCGGCGAAGCCGAGCACTCGTGGAGTGGAATTTTGAGAGGCGTTACACAACCCAACTCCAACTTGTTTTTGATTTGTTCTTCCCCTCCGTCGTGTTGTTCGAACGGCGCGGCGGAGCACGGTCTGATGCTTTGGACTCTCCACGCTGGCCTGGCGCCGTCGTACCGAACCTTCTCCGTCCCGCTGAGTGCCGGAGCGCTGAGGAGCTCTCGGGTCCACCGGACCACTCCGGCTCTAGCATCGCCTAAAACAGGAAACGCAACATGTCGGTGCTGCTGTTGCTACGCAACCGTGGGGGAAACTGGTTCAGAGTGCGGCGCCCTCGTGGCAGGACGTTGAAATGTAGCTGAGATTCCTCCAGTCAGAGAGCGCTCGGCTCGTAGAGCCGACCCCCGAAACAATGGAGGACTCAAAGTTCCTCTGCTCACTAGTCACGGGTCTCCGCTCATCTGGACCAACATTCCTCTGGTTGTTTTCCACCAATCGCATCGCCAGACAAGATGGCGGCTCAATGGGGTGATGGTTTTAAAACACACACATTGTGCTGCAAACACTTTGATGTGGCCCGGGCTCCCCCCCCCCCCCCCCCCAGGCCATTGTATTATACAGTGCGCTCTGTATTCTGCCAGACTACCAGAGAACCCGTCTCACAAGCTGCTTCCTAGTTCCTAGGGAAGGGTTAGGGTCTTCTCTAGTACACAGGCGGCCTTAGTCTTTCCTAGTCCCTAGGGAAGGGTTAGGGTCTTCCCTAGTACACAGCTCATACACAGCTCAGTCTTTCCTAGTTCCTAGGGAAGGGTTAGGGTATTCCCTAGTACACAAGCGGCCTCAGTCTTTCCTAGTCCCTATGGAAGGGCTAGGGTCTTCCCTAGTACACAGCTCAGTCTTTCCTAGTCCCTAGGGAAGGGTTAGGGTCTTCCCTAGTACACAGGTGGCCTCAGTCTTTCCTAGTCCCTAGGGAAGGGTTAGGGTCTTCTCTAGTACACAGGCGGCCTCAGTCTTTCCTAGTCCTTAGGGAAGGGGCAGCCTCAGTCTTTCCTAGTCCCTAGGGAAGAGTTAGGATCTTCCCTAGTACACAGGTGGCCTCAGTCTTTCCTAGTCCCTAGGGAAGGTTTAGGGTCTTCCCTAGTACACAGGCGGCCTCAGTCTTTCCTAGTCCCTAGGGAAGGTTTAGGGTCTTCCCTAGTACACAGGCGGCCTCAGTCTTTCCTAGTCAGAGTCTTCCCAAGTACACTGACTAGTACTAGGGAAGAGTACACTGGAGTACTGGAGCACTGGCGCCACGGGCGGCCTCAGTGTACTAGGGAAGACCCTGACCCTTCCCTCGGGTGATGTTAGTGACCTTGGGGGTCCGTCTGCATTGGCATGGATTAAAGGCGGCCTCCAGCGGCCCCGCCCCTCCATTAATATTTCAACACTTTGCTTAAGTGTCCTACCGGTGGTTGGAGGGCGCTTAGCATGCGAGGCCGGTTGCACAGTGGCAGATTGTTGGCGAGGTGGCCGCGGGGCTGAACGACGGATCCCGACATTTTGATGGCTCGCGGGTTATTTTGTGTTTTTTAATTCAGTTTTTTTCCCACATGAAATTCAGAAAGGACTTGTTGTTGAAAGAGAATGTTTAAACGTTACTCCACAGAGTGTCTTTCCCCTTCGTGGAGATCTGAAGTTTAAAACTAACGATATAATCACCAACAATTAACAAAATCTGTTGATTGTCAAAGTTATTAATGAGGCTGAAAATATCAAACAACGAATATTTCCACCTTCTTGTATAGATCATGTTTCATTCAGTATTTCTGGAAATACAAAACCTTTTTGTTTAGTTTTTTTGGGAGTGCTAAATGTAGATTAGATTCTTCATGTTACTGACCACACAATAATGAGTTAATTGGAGAAAACGTACTAGAAAACCATAAATCCAATGCCACTGCCTCTGGAGCTTTCCTCCCCCGTCATCTCTGAGTACCTCGTCTGCATCCTCCGCTCCATCCACACCCTGCATGGCCGACATCCAGAATGTTCCACGCAAGACAAGCCAGGAACATGTATTTCATAACCAGTGAGGCATAGAGGCATATACCTGTCTATATAACCCATCAGGTTTAGAGAGCAGGTAGTTCTCTCCCTCTTAGTGGTGACTCAAGCTCAGTGGGCTTCAGAGACACGGCCTGGACCGTGTGTTTGTACTAGTATTATTTTAGATGAGTACTTTTTATGCCTCGTTGGGTTGTATTCGTCCATTCTTATGGACGTACTATCTCAGGAAGGCCTTCAGGGACTTTCCTCAAACACGACACAAGCGTCCACTTGGTAAAAAAGTCACGTTTTGGTCCGTTACTCATGAATCTATATGCTAGTCGTGACAATCTCACACACATGTCTCATAGGATAACATGTTTGACATTAATTGGACATACAATGATCAACATTTTGGATGCAAACTGTCACAAACTAAATAAACCAGTAGTCTAATGAAGTATTCAAATCTGCTTAGCGCTAGTTTCTGGCCACAGCGCCCTCTTTTCTTTAAGTCGTACAGACGTCTCACCAAAGGTACGGTTAGCGTGATGACATCTGTGTATGTCGCGATCACATGACACTAACTTCTCACAGTTCCCTTTACTGAATAGAGCCTGAACGCATCCCGATGTCGCTCAATGGATCCTAGTCGCCGTTAGCTTCGTTAGCCGTTAGCTCAGTTTTTCGTTAGCCGTTAGCTTCGTTAGCCATTAGCTCAGTTTGCCGTTAGCTCCATTAGCTCCTTTATGTAGCCGAGAAACACAGTGCTGTATATCGGCTGCTAACAGCCGTATGCTAACGGTAACTAGCCAACCTCCTGTTGATGTCAACGCACGTTTGCTGTTCACAATGTTTCATTCTCAGAGACATTTTCTTAGTCTCACGCCCAGGTACCTAGAGTACCTGCGTTCCGTTGTTTAAATCAATCTGGGACCTGTTAGCGACAACGCTAACTCGCGCTTCGGAGTCGATTTTGGTTAAACGGAGTCGGACGACTTTTGGTACGAGAGTTTGTTGAGTGTCTTGGAGAAGTGCTTCAGCCCTCGATACTACAGCTACTATAGACAGCTGTTTGGTTCTATCGCTGCTGAAACCAACCAGTGAGGACTGGAGAGCCCGTTGAGTTCCCGCTCCACGGCAGACCCGGTCGTCTCCTCGTCCTTTGAGGGCGCCGGCCAGCTGACTTCCTGCTTTTCGTGTTTAGTATTGAGACTCCCGCTGTCGGCTGCAGACTGACTGAGCTCCCACCAACAGATGTGCGCTAATGTGTCGTCTCCACACACACACACTACCGATACACACACACACACACACACTGAAGCCTGTCCCCGCTGATTGCGTCATCCAGCCAAGTGGAGGGTTAACTCCGGTCTTTATGTCTGCCGAGGGCCCCTGACCCCGACTCCAGTCATGTGCTCTCCACACTGGAGGAGTAGGGAACACATTTAAATGTTTAAACTGGCCTGATTGTGCATATGGTGTAACTGGGCTGCATGCATATTTAACATCAGAGGCCCCAGGACCAGTCCGGCCCTCACACTGGGTCTGTTCTCTTGATTTATTCAGGACTCATGGCCTCTTCTGTCATTTATATTCCTAGTTTTAGTAATCAATAGATTGTCATTCATAATCAGTAATCATTGTCTTACCTCAATAGAGAGGAATACTCCAATACACACACACACATGTCCCTGTACAGTGTGCACATGGGGTTTGCTGTGTCCGAGACTCTTTCACGTGACATCGAAACTTAACATAACATACAAAGAACATACAAATCATAATATTACATATTTCTGCCAGCAACAAAGGAAAAAAATGTGAATAAATACCTTTTAGCTTCAACTAAAGATGCTCTATAACAAAGATGAGGCCCTACCAGCCCCCTGCCCTCGAAGTGGGCGTGGTCAAATGACTAACTCCCACATCCAATCAGCTTACAGACATATTGAGCATCATGAAAACGCTCTGGTGCTCTGAAGCGGCCCATGTGACACCGACAGGGGAAAAGACGAGTGGATCTCCTCCCGAAGCCGTCTCTGTTTTATGACTTAATGCACCGACGGGCCACAATGCATTGCAGCCGTTAGCCGCGTGATTTAATGTCGTAGCTTCATGCCGCCGCCGCCCGCCTCTCACTCACGGCTGAACGTCCGAGGCCTGTTCGGGCACACGCGCTCATTGATGGGAAAACGTAGCGATATACAATCCTTTGTGAAGGAAAACGCAAACTGACATCGCGTGCAGCACAAAACGAGAACATGTGTTTGAGACGTTTCGGATAAAGTGGTTTGAGCCTTCACGAAGAAAAGAAAGGGATGTTTTGAGACCTTCGGAGGAAGTGTTTTCCTTCTGTGGGCTCGTATCCAAGGACCTGCGTCTCAACAGGAGAATACATGCAACCTGATTGCCAACAAGCACGCGGTATTCATATGATGATTGCATCATTGAGGGTCATTAAAGGCAACGTGTATGTGTTGATATTACAGACGCTTTCATGCAAAGTGAATTATAATCATGTTGCATTCACACGCCGTACGCAGCGCTCCAGGAGCAGCTCAGGGTTAAGTGTACTTATAAAGTATTTATTCCTTATCCGACAAATCAATGGAATGCTCAACGGCGCGCGGTTATTACAATAATGTCCAGTGCAGCCGAGGACCTTCAGCTTCTCATTGTGTTGTTGCATACGTTTGGAACGCTCTTTTTAAATTACTTTATTACATCACACGTCATTTAGCTGACGCTTTCATCCAAAGCGACTTACAATCCTGTTACAATGAGGGACCGTAGAGCAGCTACAGGGAGACATTCAGGGTTAATGTCTTGCTCAAGGACACGTCGACCAGGGCGGGGATTGAACCTCCAACCCCCTGATTGAAAGACAGACCTGCTGCCCACTGACCCAGTCGCCCCAAATGAGTTCCTCGAGACGACGAGGCGCGTGAGGAAGACTCGGCCGCGACGCCCGTAAGCGTCAATGCAGGTCATTTCAAAGAGGATTTACATTTGAATACCTGGTTCCACTCCAATGGCTTTCCAAACAGGAAGCGTCACGCCGGGGTCCTGCAAGTATTCAGTGGGGAAAGAAAAAGAAAGAGAAAGCGTACCTGTACCTGAACCGCGGCGTTCCCCCCCATGTTCCCCGGGGCCTGACCCTCGTGACCTTTTGAAGTGTTTTACGGCCTCCGGTCGTGGAAGAGCAGAGACGCCGTAAAGTACATGAGGTGACAGCCCCAAACCACAGCTGCGGTAATTAAATGCCCCCCCCCCTCACAGGTGCCTCCCTTCCCCCGGCGTCCACAGAGGCGGGGCATCCGAAGGTTGCAGAGTTTTAAATGACATCATGTCGTGTTTAATTACCTGTCGAGGAAGTCTCAGGAACAACCGGAGGCCCTCGGGGGCCGGGTGAAATGTTTTTTTGTTTTGGTGCCAATAATTTTTACAAGATTGATGACAATTCCAAATAAATGTCTGAGGATGAAATGGTTTGACGGACTCGGCTGTGAACGACGACGTGTCTGGCGTGGTCACCGTGAGGCGGGAGCCGGATGACGAAGAGGGCTCAGCTGAAGAAACGTCTCTTTAAGCCGGCCGACGGCAAATTAATGTCACCCGCCCCGGTCACGCTTTAATCAGCCGGCCGGGAGCTGGCAGGCTGACACATCGGGGACATTGGAGAGAAAAAAGGAAAAGTAATAAAAAAAGAAGTCTGCTCACTCAACCCGGGAGAAGCCACGCGTGGAGCGCTGAGCGGACCTGAACCTGCTGCTGGTCTCTGGGGGACCCGGACCTCCTGAGACCTCCTCTCTCTGTGGGGGCATCACAAAAGGAGATGCTCAGGGTCAAAGGTCAAGTTGGCTCGGAGGGTCCTGAGCATGTTCCTTGATGATGAGAACCCAGGGGCCCTTTTAGCCAAAGGGGATATACCGGTGTGTATATATATACATATATATGAATATATATATACATGTATATATATATATATATAGGGGTTCATAGGGGCATTTCAATATTTAAATATGTTGTATTATATATATATATATGTATATGTGATTTATGTTATACAATATTCATAGTTTATTATAATATATTTATGTTGTATATATACATTAGATGGAATTTAAATATAAATATATATATATATATAATATTAATATACTGAATTGTATGAATAAGATGTCCTCATTATGTCAGTCTTGGAATACATGTTAAATGTTTAATTACAAAGTAGGAATGCGTGTCTGGATCATTATGGGATGTTTGCTGTCTCTGATTGGATGGCCTGACCAAAAATAAACGTCCACCAGCCGGAGGAGGAATAACACAGTGTGACTGTTCTATTAGGCCTAGTGACTGTACTGCACCTCAGACACCCTGTGTGTGTGTGTGTGTGTGTGTGTGTGTGTGTGTGTGAAGTCACTAAAGGGAGTAAGACAGCTGCTTGGCGTTTAAAAGATGGCCGTGGTTAAACGTTTGAAAGTGAGAGGCAGGAACAGTTTATTTATGCACTGGTCACTTTGGAGATTTTGGGCGGTTGACTTCCATAACATGTTTGTGGAAAAAAACAAACACAAAACACACCAAATACACACCAAGTACACACCAAGTACACACGTGGATGTCTAACTGCTCATTCCGGTGGCACAGCAGAGCGCGGGAACGACTGCTGACAAGCTAATGAGCAATCAGAGCAAGAAGCCAGGCTGGGAGAGAGATCTCTGTTTCACTGTGACACACACACACACACACGCACCAACACACACACACACACACCAACACACACACACACACACACACACACACTGTTTTCACATGTCGCCAGCCACTGCCTAAATTCTTTGGGGACCTGCAGTCACTGATGTGGAATCTGTATTTAGAGTGTCACGCTGAGCTGTGGCAAAAGGTTTGGACACACACACACACACACACACACACACACACACACACACACACACACAGACACACACACACACAGACACACACACACACAGACACACACAGACACACACACGCTCGCTGTGTGCAGGCAGTGATGATGATTGTGATCATGGCTGGCGGAGCTGTTTAAAGACTCCTCTGGTTGGTGTCAGCTGTGATAATGACACCCAGGTGCTCGTTGTCATGGGGCGGAGGGCTTCCTTGTGTGTGTGTGTGTGTGTGTGTGTGTGGGGTGGCGAGCAGGCAGGATGAGGTGTGTGTGGAGCTCAAATTAAACCCCCCCTTGACTTTTCGGCTCTGAAAAACCATATTGTTTTATTCAAACACGATCAGTTGTGACGGCCACGTTTCATTGGCTCGGCCCGTCTCGTAGAAGGGGCTCATTGGTTTGTGGGGGGACACGCCGTCGGCCAATCAACGGCCAGCGTTGACGTTGTGAGATCTCTGAGACGTCGTCCTGGATGAATCCTTCTCACACATCCTGTGGACCTCCTGACTGCTCCTCGCACAATGTTGGTCATGTTAATGCAGCGAGTGACCGAGTGGGCTCTGACAGCTGGAATGAGTGTGTGTGTGGGGGGGGGGGGTAAACAGACAAGAAGGGGCCTCCTCAGACAGAGAGACAGACAGACAGACAGACAGACAGAGACAGACAGACAGACAGAGACAGACAGACAGACAGACAGAGAGAGAGACAGACAGGCAGACAGACCTTCAGCCTTTAAAACGATGGAAATCTCAGTGGAGATGTAGCCGGCCGCTCGCCGTGACCTTTGACCCTTTGCATGCCCGTCCGTCCACGCTACCATCCTCCATGGGGCTGTGGGACCTCAGCGCTTTGACTTTGAAGGCGCTGATTGTTCTGAAGACGTCCTCCATCTGTGAATCGATGCCGACGTGAAAAAGAAATGAAGACGCGTCTCGTTCATGTCGCCACGTCTTTGTTTTCCACATTGGATTCAATCTGTTGTCACTGCACAGAGTCCAGGGGCAACGACATTGAACCCATTTCTCTGTAGCCACGTCACAAAAGGAGACGCTCAGGGTCAAAGGTCAAGGTGGCTCGGAGGGTCCTGAGCATGTTCCCTTGATGTCGACTTCCTGTGGAGCTCGACGTGTCTTCCTTCACTTCCTACAGTTCTGCTTCCTTTGAGCCGTTTAGTTTGTTTTTAAACATTTCATTTTTTAGACTTTTCATTTTTTTAGAGTTCATGAAGCTGTTTATTGTTATTATTGTTTCTCAGTTACAGTGGGCTGCAGTGATGCACCCGGGGAGCAACTTGGAGTCCAGTGCCTTGCTCATGGGCACTTTAACTTGCAACCAATGGGGAGAGAGGGGATCGAACCCACGACATTGGGGTTGCAAGAAGACCCCCTCACCCCACTGAGCTATACAGCCGCCCCCCATCCTCAGGTCTTTGCCGAACAAGATGGATAAACGTGCCCCAGATATGAACAGCGGTAGGAGGTAGCCGTTGCATTTTCCTCTCTGTGGTTTGTCACAATCGGGGCTCGAAGCTTTACTCAGTGACCGTGCCAGGAACCTCTAAAAAAAGAAGACGCGAAAGTTGAACGTCTCTGTACGGAGTGGATGGTTTTGCGATCAGAGGAGTTTAAATGTCCGTGGTCGTCAGGTGACTGACGATAGAAGAGAGAGGAGGACGTATCTATATGTCGAGAGTGCTGGTCGTTATGGAGACAGGAGCAAAGTCAAAGAGGACGGGAAGGAAATGAAGAGGGGGACACCTCAATGGATCACTGTCAGGGGAGAGGAGGAGCAGCGAGAGGAGGAGCAGCGAGTGAATGGGATCCTTAGAGGCCGTACAGAGGCAGGGTGGAGCAAGAGGAGGCCGTACAGAGGCAGGGTGGAGCAAGAGGAGGCCCTACAGAGGCAGGGTGGAACTAGAGGAGGCCGTACAGAGGCAGGGCGGAGCAAGAGGAGGCCCTACAGAGGCAGGGTGGAGCTAGAGGAGGCCCTACAGAGGCAGGGTGGAGCTAGAGGAGGCCCTACAGAGGCAGGGTGGAACTAGAGGAGGCCGTACAGAGGCAGGGCGGAGCAAGAGGAGGCCCTACAGAGGCAGGGCGGAGCTAGAGGAGGCCGTACTGAGGCAGGGCGGAGCTAGAGGAGGCCCTACAGAGGCAGGGCGGAGCAAGAGGAGGCCCTACAGAGGCAGGGCGGAGCTAGAGGAGGCCGTACTGAGGCAGGGTGGAGCTAGAGGAGGCCGTACTGAGGCAGGGCGGAGCTAGAGGAGGCCCTACAGAGGCAGGGTGGAGCTAGAGGAGGCCCTACAGAGGCAGGGCGGAGCAAGAGGAGGCCCTACAGAGGCAGGGTGGAGCTAGAGGAGGCCGTACTGAGGCAGGGCGGAGCTAGAGGAGGCCCTACAGAGGCAGGGCGGAGCAAGAGGAGGCCCTACAGAGGCAGGGTGGAGCTAGAGGAGGCCCTACAGAGGCAGGGCGGAGCTAGAGGAGGCTGTAAAGAGGCAGGGTGGAGCTAGAGGAGGCCCTACAGAGGCAGGGTGGAGCAAGAGGAGGCCCTACAGAGGCAGGGTGGAGCTAGAGGAGGCCCTACAGAGGCAGGGTGGAGCTAGAGGAGGCCCTACAGAGGCAGGGTGGAGCTAGAGGAGGCCCTACAGAGGCAGGGTGGAGGAAGAGGAGGCTGTAAAGTGTGAGGAAGTGGAGGAAGTGGAGGAGGCGAAGGAGCCCGCAGGGACAAAGTGAGAGAGACGTGAAGTGACAGGAAGAGGAGGAGAGTCCACGCTGCCGTCCCCATGAAGTGAAACACTCCTCTCCACCTTGTTGGCCTGCAGGTCACAGGGACGCCTCCTCAACATACACCACCCTGTGATGGAGCACCAGAGTCAGGGATCTCACTGCCACCAGGAAACACAATCTGTGTGTACATTTCATACTGAATATAAATTCTGACTGGAATTCGTCGTTACGTCTCTGGTCGTTACGTCTCTGGTCATTACGTCTCTGGTCGTTACGTCTCTGGTCATTACGTCTCTGGTCGTTACGTCTCTGGTCGTTACGTCTCTGGTCATTACGTCTCTGGTCATTACGTCTCTGGTCGTTACGTCTCTGGTCATTACGTCTCTGGTCATTACGTCTCTGGTCGTTACGTCTCTGGTCATTACGTCTCTGGTCGTTACGCCTCTGGTCGCACGCCTCTGGTCGTTACGCTCTGGTCGCTACGCCTCTGGTCGCACGCCTCTGGTCATTACGCCTCTGGTCGCTACGTCTCTGGTCATTACGCCTCTGGTCGTTACGCCTCTGGTCATTACGTCTCTGGTCGTTACGTCTCTGGTCGTTACGTCTCTGGTCATTACGTCTCTGGTCGTTACGTCTCTGGTCGTTACGTCTCTGGTCATTACGTCTCTGGTCGTTACGTCTCTGGTCGTTACGTCTCTGGTCGTTACGCGACTATAAAGTGGACGGATCTGTCAATTAAAAACGCCGACGTCGTGAGAAAATGAGCGTTGCGCGAAGGACAACAATAGAGCGTGTTTGTGTGTTTGTGTGTCAGCTTGGTGAAAACAGGCAGAAAGAAAATGGACGACAACAAATAAAATAGATAAATCCTCCGATGACGGCTTCATAATAGGCCGTTATAGGCTCCCCCCTCTCGGCAGCAGTCATTGGGTGAGAGTGGTCTCTCCGCTGCCAGGTTCAGAAAGCAGGGCGACTGCGGTGCAGTAATGTGGCTTTTTTGACAGCTTGAAATCTGCGGCTGAGCCTCACCGGGTACGCGGATTGGATTTTGATTGATTTTTCGATATAGATTTTTTTTATTTTCCACTCCCCATCTCTGCCAAGTTGTTCACATCTTTCCAGGTGAATGAGTTCTTTGAACATTCGGCTAACCCGGCAACAAGGAGCGCGATGGCTCCATCCGAGGGAGCACGATTTCTCATATAGATCGATCCCTGAGGGGGGGGACTCCGGATGTCTGAGAGTTTTAATTTGAAGCCGTGAATGTAGAGTTTGTTTTGGTTCTTTGCATAATTGGTTCCCAGCGCCGAGCTATATTGCCTCGGCTCTCTCATCTGTCCTGATGTAATCAAATGAAATGTGTAGCAAAGTGGGCGATATCGAGCGGCAGAACCCGACGGAACGGTAAATATGTGCCGTCATTGTTTGCCGTGCAGTATTGGCTCTGTATTGTTTGGGGAGGTCTCTGATGAAGTCAGCCACAGACAGTGATGCACAGGTCTGGGATTGTTTTTCTCCCCCAATTTAGCTGATTCAATAAGTGGGGCTTCAATTAAATGTGAAAATTATTAAGTAAAGAAAAACATTTCAGAACAATCCTGAAGAGATGGATAATAACTTGACCACACCTTCTGGCTGGACGAATCTGTGGGCTGTTTTATCACATTGGTGCCATATATATATATATAATATATATATATATAAATATATATGTATGTATATATATATATATATATGTATATATAGCCCAGCAAAATGAATCTTGAGTCTACAGTACAATTCCATGGCAAACTCCATCAGCTGCTCGACGGCTCCAGAGCAGCCGCTGAATGGATGAAGTGATCAGATTGTTTTATCAACTACAAAAACACTGACTGCGTAGAAGTATACGAACTACAGCTTGATACTAACTCGATGACCCACTGTACACCCATCGAATACCTAAAAGGGCCCTCTAGCAGTCGTGTGGCTCGTCCGTACATTTATTTTATTTGTTTGGACAGCGGAGCAAAAATGTTCATACTTCGCAAGTATAGTGATTGGCATGGGGGCCAACAATAAGGATCGTCACAGTGATGACCTTCCACCCTGAGGAAGGGGAAGTGTGAACCAACTTGTTTGACAATCCCCCCCAATAGCTGTTAAACCTCATGGAGGGTTTGGTAGAAAAGGGCCAGGGGACCACCAGCGCTCAAATCCATCATTTGGGAACCAAGAATGTTTCTTCCCAAATGTGTTGCCAACCCATCCAGTAGACCTTGGCCTGCTGGCGGCGCTAGAATAATCCTCTGGGCCTCCGTGGCGATCGAATCCCATTGCAATCCAATGGTGGTCGAGGCATCTCACGAAAGGCTGTGAATGCCGATCTGCTGGTGGCCGCTGGAGGACCAAAAACGGGGATCAGCTAAGTCGCTAGGGTCGGTTCCCTGAGGACCACGAAGGCCTGAACCGCATTTCATGGCAATGCCCCCAAGTTCTGTTGAGCTCTACCTCGTTACCGGATGAATGGCACTCGACACTCGAACCGATCCTCGCGTGTGAAACCGGTGAAGTGCCTCTTCATCATCTGTCCCAGTACGACGTGTCTTCCCCGTACAAACAACAGAGCTGTTTACTCTGCGAGGAGTGGCAGGCCGATGTAATGTGATTATGCTTTCTATTTCAACAAACCCATGTTTTGTCAACTCATTCAAGCAAAGATTCCATCTGTGGGTTTCTCAGGGCTGTTATTAGTGTTCAAGTCAACACTTCTGACAGATGAATTCATTACAAAGCGTGTTTGTGACACTACAAGCTGTTGTTTTTGTGTCTCTTGAAACCCTTTAAGCACATTAAGGACGCATGTAATTGCCGAGGCCCTGTACGGCTGACAGATGTTCATCTCACCAACGTCTTCTTTGGGTTATCTGCTCGCGATCCGAAGACGCCGGCTTCCTCTTCGGATCGGCGGACGGTTCCGCACTCTGAGAATATTAATACAGAGATACAGATTGGTGCCGGTGGTGTAAAGCATGACAATCAATAGACTCAAGCTGCACATCACAGCTTCAACGAAGCGCAAGTGAAAGGAAATGAGATCCGAAAGCACGTCACTTAGTGAGGCATTCAGGAAACACATCCTCCCCCGTCCTTCAGGTGGTAATACACAGGTCTGCTCTCTCACCTCCACCTCCACCTGTGGGGATACGTCCTCCACCCGTGCAGAGACATCATCTACCCTTGCAGATACCTCCTCTACCCTTGCAGATACCTCCTCTACTCTTGCAGATACCTCCTTTACCCTTGCAGATACCTCCTCTACCCGTGCAGATACCTCCTCTACCCGTGCAGATACATCCTCTAAACGTGCAGATACGTCCTCTACCCTTGCAGATATGTCCTCTACCCGTGCAGATATGTCCTCTACCCATGCAGATACGTCCTCTACCCTTGCAGATACGTCCTCTACCCATGCAGATATGTCCTCTACCCTTGCAGATACATCCTCTACCCGTGCAGATACGTCCTCTACCCGTGCAGATACGTCCTCTACCCTTGCAGATATGTCCTCTACCCGTGCAGATATGTCCTCTACCCTTGCAGATACCTCCTCTACCCGTGCAGATATCTCCTCTACCCTTGCAGATACATCCTCTAAACGTGCAGATACCTCCTCTACCCGTGCAGGTACCTCCTCTACCTGTGCAGATATCTCCTCTACCCTTGCAGATGCATCCTCTACCCCTGCAGATACGTCCTCCACCTGTGAAGTTACGTCCTCCACATTTGCAACTACATCATCTACCCTTGTAGAAATGTCCTCTACCCTTGCAGATACGTCCTCTACCCTTGCAGTTGAAGTCGCCATCGCTCTCTTGAGGGATTCCATCGCGTATAAACTTTGAAATAACAAAGTTTTGCTTTTCTTCACAGCTCAGCCGCTCTGCAGGGCCGTGATGAGACCGGCCGGCGTGCTCAGCACTCGTCCTTCAGTAATGCAACACACGGCTCTCCCTCTAAATTAAATTTGTTTTTATTACATCATGCACACTGGTAATTACATTTGCACCACTGACAAATCACCCCGTACCAATAACACAAAGAGAAAAGCGTTCTGTTCTGGTTTCATTTAGCCGGCTTTATGTCGACTGGAATAGCAGCACTTTTTTTTGTGTGCGTGTCAACAATAGCAAACGCGTCCAATGCAAATGAAGTGAAGATACATACTCTCATGAAGAGACACTTCTTGTTTAATGTCCTGCAATATCCTGCCTTCTACTACCATGATGAATTCAGCCGAGCCGACGATCACAAGAACAACTATCTGGTTTCTCTTTTCGAGTTGTGCTGCCTCTAAAGATCCTCGCTGTCCACATTCTGAGTTTGGCCCCTGTTGGCCCCGCTGTGATCGTCTCTCGAGCCAGATGTGTTTCATGCCCGGGTCACTGCACAATGTGTTTCTTACGGCTCCAAAATAAAAAAAATTAAAAAATGCAACACTTCATAGGCTTCCCGATCACAGGGAAAGTGCTTCTCTCCGACTCGCGAAGCCCAAACGGCGTGAGTAACACGGAGAGGAGCTGGGAGAGCCGAGGCAGCATTACATCAGATAATGCTGCGGGACCTCTGGAGAGGGTCCGCCTCCAGCCATGTTCAGACTGATGGAGTGCGAGTAGAAAAATGCAGGCATGGTAAACCTGGAGAGCCCACACTGTGGTCCAGAAACAGGACACGCTTCATTTGAAACGCACTGTGAGGCATTCAGGGGCGAGAGGATGGCTCTGTGCTCGGATACAAAGGCAGTTTAAAGAAGAGCTCCATCAAATCATCCTCGACTCTCGTTTGGAGGGCTGCTCGCCGTATGGGGGGGGGGGGGGGTCTGTGCAGACGGCTGTATTGATTAGAAGTGAAGGATATCTCCTCCATCAGGAGGGCTGTGTGATGGAGCCGGACCGGAACATGTCGGCTGTAGATGGAGCAGCGATCTGTCAGATCAGGGCCACTGGGACTGAAGTATATCTGTCCATCCAGCCCATCCATCTCGGGGGCTGTAGTCAACTTATTGACTATATAACCTATTGACTATATAACTTATTGACTATAACTTATTGACTATATAACTTATATATATATATATATATGTATATACTGTATATCCAGGGCTTTTATTGTGAAGGGTAGGAACTGAAGGCGTGGGTCTCTTGTGTTGTATCTCTATGATCTCCATGAACTCGTCAGTAGAACCTGAAGGCATCGGGTCGCTCTGCTTCTTGTCATCTCACCGGTTGTCCGTGGCGACGGCCGACGGGGCCTCGTGATTGGTCCGTTGGACACCCTATAGGAGTGATTGACGCCTCTATTCGCTCTGCAGAGGGATGACGTTGCTTTATATCCGGGAGAAACACTAAAGATGAACGTGTGAACACAAATAGAGTGTTGTGTTGATTCACTAGAATCATCATGTTTATACATCATGTTTATATTGATATCATGTTTATTCATCATGCTTATGTTGATATCATCATATCTCTGAGTGGATATGTTGTGACCCTTCCATCACGCTCATCCTGACCTCCAGCATGTGGGGGAGGGGCTGGGACGTCAACCACTCAGAGAAGACGTTCTGAACACACACCCTGGATGTGCCCCGAGCCTTTAACTCCTCCCCCTTCTGCACTGTGAGGAGTTCACTGGCTCCTCTGTGGTCACTGTGTGTGTGTGTGTGTGTGTGTGTTTGTGTGCATATGCGTGTGTGTGTTTGTGTGTATCACCATCATCATCCTAATCATCCTTATAATCACCCTCGCCCTCGTCATCATCATCCTCATCCTTATCTTCCCTTTTGTCTTGGAGCAGGAGGACAGTGATGCGTTGGGGGGTGAGAGACAGGAGAGGAGGAGGATGACGAGCAGAGTAGAGAGGGGGGGTGAGGCGGGGGGGGGGGGGTGATGTCATGGCAGACAGAGGATGGGAGGGGAGCACCGGGGGGACATGAAAGCACCGGGACGACGGAGACGAGGCGGCGCCGGAGAGCAGAGGAGGAGGCGTGCAGACGGTGATGTCACAGCGAGCAGAGGAGGAGGCTACATAGTTATGCTTTAGGTTTCGGGGGCGGGGCCTAGAGGAGGAGCCAATCACAACGGGGGAAACAACTGAGTGGAACCCAAGCAGAGCGGTCGGAGAACAGTAGACGTCCCGTCAGGTGGGGGGGGGGGGCACGTGACTATCTCTCTCACACACGCACATGCCAGGGTCTCGGGAGGAAGGGGAGGCCGTGAGTGTTTGTGTGTGTGTGTGTGGGGGGGGGGGGGGGGGGAAGTGATGCTGCCAGATGTGGTTGCAAATGAACAGCTGTTACTCAGCGCTCCAGCTGCCTGTCTTGTTGCCACACACTACACCCCCCCCCCCCCACACACACACACACACTCCTCCGCCCCCCCAAATCACCACCCATCCTGCCGTTGCATTGGTGATTCAGGTTCAGGTCCCGCCTCTTAATGTCGCTATAGTTTCCTCAGGGAGCCGTTGGGATTGGTGAATGCTGGAATAATTGACTGTGTGTGTGTGTGTGTATGTGTGTGTGTGGGGGTGTGTTTGTCTGTGTGTGTGTGTATGTGTGTGTGTGTATGTGTGTCTGTCTGTGTGTGTGTGTGTGTATGTGTGTGTGTGTTTGTCTGTGTGTGTGTGTGCATGTGTGTCTGTGTGTGTGTGTGTGTGTGTGTGTGTGCCGTTGCTGTCGATGTGACAGTGAACGTGTGAACATAGATGTGTGGATGATGAGGCGGTGGAGTATCGGGCCGTCTGTCAGACTCACACGCCGGCAGATGGACGGACACCCACACTGAGAAGAGTAGGGCTGAGTCTCCTCCCGGACACTTGAGCACTTGGATGCCTTCCAGTGCTTCGGGCGCCACACTGACAAAACCAGCAGAATTCAGTGCACTGAAAGGACCCGGATGGCGCTCTGCAAACGGGTAAAACATGCAGTGTAAAACGATGGACACTACTCGACCCTCAACGGGCGCCATCTTGGCGACGTAGCGGAAGAGGAGGAGCCCTTTCGCCAGCTCTTCATTTTATTTCTAAAACAATGGCGGACGAGATGCTACGGTAGCACAAGCGGTCGACCACGGAGGCTCCTGCCGCGATTGTGGAGGTATCGCAGTTTCCACATGGGGTGGAGAAAGGGGTAAACAAGGGACACAAAGAGGGCAAGAAGTGCTTCATTTTGTCACTTTAAGTTTCGCGGGTATCGCAAGCAGATTTGCGTCCGTCACTCCCGCCAAGTGGTTAACGTAAGTGTTCCATTTGATACAGACTCATCAGCCACGCAGTGCACCACAGATGTCAGTGCTCTGTGTTGCAGTGTCCTTCGTAAAGTGTCCGGTAGTAGACACAGCCATGGTCTACATGTACACACAGAGGGAGGGGGGGGGGCTGGGGCGATGTCAATGTCAATTCGGTTCGCTTTAATCCCTCCAAAGGACAAGCGGTCGCCCATGACTACTGACTACTTGGATCCTGCTAAGTATCTTCTTTAAACTAGTTTTATCTGCTAAAGTTACTGTTGTATTTGTTGTCTAAAGCTGCTAGATTGTTAGTCTGTCCTGTTTTAAGGAGTTGTTTTGGTAGAGAGGTGTGTCCTGTGTTCCGACACCTGAATCTTCACTGATTGGACGAGCGATCGTCACCTGGTTTCTATTGAGTGTCATTTGAATACCAAAAGCCAAGGGGCGGTGTCAACGTGGCTGGCTGAGTGTCTTTAAAAAGATCTCCGGGCCAAGTCTGCAGTGTGCATTTTCTACCTGTGAGGCGAGACTACTGACTACTTGGATCCTGCTAAGTATCTTCTTTAAACTAGTTTTATCTGCTAAAGTTACTGTTGTATTTGTTGTCTAAAGCTGCTAGATTGTTAGTCTGTCCTGTTTTAAGGAGTTGTTTTGGTAGAGAGGTGTGTCCTGTGTTCCGACACCTGAATCTTCACTGATTGACGACGATCGTCACCTGGTTTCTATTGAGTGTCATTTGAATACCAAAAGCCAAGGGCGGTGTCAACGTGGCTGGCTGAGTGTCTTTAAAAGATCTCCGGGCCAAGTCTGCAGTGTGCATTTTCTACCTGTGAGGCGAGACTACTGACTACTTGGATCCTGCTAAGTATCTTCTTTAAACTAGTTTTATCTGCTAAAGTTACTGTTGTATTTGTTGTCTAAAGCTGCTAGATTGTTAGTCTGTCCTGTTTTAAGGAGTTGTTTTGGTAGAGAGGTGTGTCCTGTGTTCCGACACCTGAATCTTCACTGATTGGACGAGCGATCGTCACCTGGTTTCTATTGAGTGTCATTTGAATACCAAAAGCCAAGGGGCGGTGTCAACGCGGCTGGCTGAGTGTCTTTAAAAAGATCTCCGGGCCAAGTCTGCAGTGTGCATTTTCTACCTGTGAGGCGAGACTACTGACTACTTGGATCCTGCTAAGTATCTTCTTTAAACTAGTTTTATCTGCTAAAGTTACTGTTGTATTTGTTGTCTAAAGCTGCTAGATTGTTAGTCTGTCCTGTTTTAAGGAGTTGTTTTGGTAGAGAGGTGTGTCCTGTGTTCCGACACCTGAATCTTCACTGATTGGACGAGCGATCGTCACCTGGTTTCTATTGAGTGTCATTTGAATACCAAAAGCCAAGTGGCGGTGTCAACGTGGCTGGCTGAGTGTCTTTAAAAAGATCTCCCGGGGCCAAGTCTGCAGTGTGCATTTTCTACCTGTGAGGCGAGACTACTGACTACTTGGATCCTGCTAAGTATCTTCTTTAAACTAGTTTTATCTGCTAAAGTTACTGTTGTATTTGTTGTCTAAAGCTGCTAGATTGTTAGTCTGTCCTGTTTTAAGGAGTTGTTTTGGTAGAGAGGTGTGTCCTGTGTTCCGACACCTGAATCTTCACTGATTGGACGAGCGATCGTCACCTGGTTTCTATTGAGTGTCATTTGAATACCAAAAGCCAAGGGGCGGTGTCAACGTGGCTGGCTGAGTGTCTTTAAAAAGATCTCCCGGGGCCAAGTCTGCAGTGTGCATTTTCTACCTGTGAGGCGAGACTACTGACTACTTGGATCCTGCTAAGTATCTTCTTTAAACTAGTTTTATCTGCTAAAGTTACTGTTGTATTTGTTGTCTAAAGCTGCTAGATTGTTAGTCTGTCCTGTTTTAAGGAGTTGTTTTGGTAGAGAGGTGTGTCCTGTGTTCCGACACCTGAATCTTCACTGATTGGACGAGCGATCGTCACCTGGTTTCTATTGAGTGTCATTTGAATACCAAAAGCCAAGGGGCGGTGTCAACGCGGCTGGAGGTAATTGGTACTAACTTGGGCTCATAACCGGGTGGGGTTTTTCGCGTCAGCTGTAGCGTCAGCGTGACTCATCGGACGAAGACTCGGAGGACAAAGACATAGGAGTCTTCCGTTGGAGTCTTCGGGGGTGGCTGAGTATTTCCCCATTTTTTAAATATGTGTGTCTTTTCCATACCTGTGCGTATCTCTACTCGTAGTTACTATAGGACTCGCTCATTCATGTACCGGAACCCCTCCTCTGTTATCCTTCCTACCCGTTCTACTCACACCCAGCACCTGGTCACAGGAGGCCTCTGGAACTGTCAGTCAGCCAACCGCAAGGCCGACTTCATCTCTGGCTTTGCTGTGGAGCAGTCGCTTGACTTCCTGGCTCTCACTGAGACCTGGATCACAGCAGACAACACGTCTACCCCGGCTGCTCTCTCCTCTGCCTTCTCCTTTAGCCACACACCCAGACCCTCTGGTCGGGTGGAGGTACAGGTTTACTCATCTCACCCACATGGTGTTTCTGTCCCTACCCGCTTCCACTCTTTATCCCACTGACTTTTGAGTTTCATGCGGTGACCGTTACTCATCCGGTTCAACTTCACATTGTTGTTCTCACCGTCCCCCTGGTTCTTTGGGTGATTTCTTGGACGAGCTAGACGTCCTCCTATCGAACTTCGTGGAACACGGCCCCCCGCTCATCCTTCTGGGTGACTTTAACATCCAGACAGAGAAGTCATGTGATCTCTTACTCTTACTGTCTTCCTTTAACCTCTCACTCAGTCCCTCCCCTCCTACTCACAAAGCCGGCAACCACCTTGACTACATTTTCACAAGAAACTGCTCTACCTCTAACCTCACTGTGACTCCTCTCCATGTCTCTGACCACTTCTTCATCTCTTACTCTCTCTCGCTCTCTGGTACTGACAACCCACCCATATCTACAGACTCTGCACCTGTACGCCGCAACATTCGCACCCTCTGCCCCTCCTCTCTGGCCTCCTCTGTCCTATCTGCTCTCCCCTCAACTGACTGCTTCTCACTCATGCATCCTAACTCTGCCGCAGACACTCTCCTCTCTTCCCTGTCTTCATCTCTTGATTCTCTTTGTCCTTTTAAGACACGACCGGTTCGAAATCCTCTCCGGCTCCGTGGTTGTCGGACTCGGTGCGCCGAGAGAGCCACCCTGCGGCGGAAAGAAAATGGCGCCATCGAATCAAGCGGAAGACTTGCTCTTCTATCAATCTCTCCTCTCCTCCTTCTCTTCCTCTATCTCTGCAGCCAAAAGCTCGTTCTACCTGACCAAAATTCAGTCTTCCTTCTCTAACCCCAAAAAACTCTTCTCTATCTTTTCCAACCTCCTTGATCCCCCCTGTCCCCTCCTCCTTCCACCCTTTTGCCGAGCCACTTTGTCGACTACTTTACAAACAAGATAGACGACATACGCTCCTCCTTTACAAATCCATCTTCTATCACCTCACCAACACTAACTTCTTCATCCCCCTCTCTTTCCTCTTTCACCCCCTTGTCTCCCAATAAAGTTCTTAGCTTGGTGACCTCCGCCCGACCGACCACCTGCGCCCTTGACCCCGTCCCGTCTCCCATTCTCCAGGCTATTGCTCCTGACCTTCTGACCTTCCTCACCCATCTTATTAACAGCTCCCTCTCAACTGGCTGTTTCCTAACTCTCTGAAGGAGGCGAGAGTCAACCCTCTCCTGAAGAAACCCACGCTCGACCCGTCTGAAGTCAGCAACTACAGACCGGTCTCTCTTCTTCCTTTTCTCTCCAAAACTCTGGAGCGAGCTATCTTGAGCCAAGTGTCCTCCTATCTCCACAGTAACAACCTTCTTGACCCTCACCAGTCTGGATTCAAGGCCGGCCACTCGACAGAGACGGCCCTCCTTGCTGTCTCTGAGCAGCTTCACACTGCTAGAGCAGCCTCTCTCCTCTGTCCTTATCCTTCTCGACCTTTCTGCAGCATTTGACACCGTGAACCACCAGATCCTGATCTCTTCTCTTCAGGACCTGGGGATCTCAGGCACTGCACTCGCTCTTTTCTCTTCCTACCTTAAAGACCGCACCTACCGGGTAACTTGGAGAGGATCTGTGTCTGATCCTTGTCCTCTCACTACTGGGGTTCCTCAAGGCTCCGTCCTGGGTCCCCTCCTCTTCTCTCTGTATACAAATTCTCTCGGCTCTGTCATTCGTTCGCATGGCTTCTCCTACCATAGCTATGCTGATGACACCCAACTGATCTTCTCGTTTCCACCGTCCGAAACACAGGTGGCGGCACGAATCTCTGCCTGTCTGACTGACATCTCTCAGTGGATGTCTGCTCACCACCTGAAGATCAACCCTGACAAGACTGAGCTACTATTCCTTCCACGGAAAGGCTCCCCCACCCACGACCTGACTATCACCTTCAACAGCTCTGTGTTGGCCCCTACCCGGACTGCCAGGAACCTCGGGGTGACACTCGACAGTCAACTCTCCCTGACGGCCAACATCGCTGCGACGACGCGTTCCTGTAGGTACATGCTGCACAACATCAGGAGAATACGTCCTCTTCTTACTCAGAAGGCGGCGCAGGTTCTGATCCAGGCTCTGGTCATTTCACGCCTTGACTACTGCAACTCCCTCCTGGCTGGTCTACCTGCTAAGGCCATCCGACCCCTGCAGCTCATCCAGAATGCAGCAGCTCGACTGGTCTTCAGCCTCCCGAAATTCACCCACACCACTCCGCTCCTCCGCTCTCCACTGGTTACCGGTGGCTGCTCGCATCCGCTTCAAAACACTGGTCCTGGCGTACGTGCTCTAGACGGATCGGGCCCGTCTACATCCGGGATATGGTCACACCGCACACCCGCACGTCGCTCCGCTCGGCAACAGCCAATCGACTTGTGCCTCCTGCACCTCGAGCTAATCACTCGAAATCCAGACTGTTTGCTGTCCTGGCTCCTCAGTGGTGGAACGAGCTCCCCACTGACATCAGGACAGCAGAAAGTCTCTACATCTTCCGTCGGAGACTGAAAACACACCTTTTCCGACTATATCTGGATTAAAACACAGATTAGCACTTCAGTGGCACTTAGATAGCACTTACTTATGGTACTTTTGTAGTTCGACTATGTTGAGGAAATGTTACTTCCTGTATTCTTGTTGTTCTTAGTTTGTACTCTAGGTTGAAATGCACTTATTGTAAGTCGCTTTGGATAAAAGCGTCTGCTAAATGACATGTAATGTAATGTAATGTGTGATTCAACATGCATCACACACACACACACACACACACACACACACACACACACACACACACACACACACACACACAGCAGATGCTAAGCAGGCATTCAGCATCCAGAGGAGACAGTGGTGGGACATTTACAGAGCGTACCTGGACCATCATTACTCTCCGTGTCGGAGCCCAGAGGGGGGGGGGGGGGATGTTACAGATGTCTGTTTGAAAATGATGTTATTGGGTTGCCAGGTTAGCTGATGACCCTCCATTCAGGATCCTCAGGTCGTGACGAGCTGCACGTGATCCTCTGGTGTCTATACAGGTGAAGGCTCCATACATGTGGCCCCTTCATGAGGCGTAATGAAGACGCTGTAGCAGGAGTCAATACCACCCGGGGGGGTCTGAGGCATCTCCAGGTTCACACACACGCACACACACACACACACACACACAGAGATCAGATCTCCACGTGGTGGCTCTGAGCCACAACACACAACCAGCAGGGATTAAAAGATGATTTCCCAGGACTGCTCCTAAAGGTGGAGTATTAAGTGGAATTGGATTCCAATCCCTTCCTGTCTGTATCTGTTGGCTGTTTATATATATATATATATATATATATATATATAAACTACCGTTCAAAAGTTTGGGATCATCCAGACAATTTCGTGTTTTCCATGAAAACTCACACTTTTATTTATCAAATGAGTTGCAAAATGTATAGAAAATATAGTCAAGACATTGACAAGGTTAGAAATAATGATTTGTATTTGAAGTATTAATTTTTTTCTTCAAACTTTGCTTTCGTCAAAGAATGCTCCTTTTGCAGCAATGACAGCATTGCAGACCTTTGGCATTCTATCTGTTAATTTGTTGAGGTAATCTGTTTAAATGTCACCCCACGCTTCCTGAAGCACCGCCACAAGTTGGATTGGCTTGATGGGCACTTCTTGCGGACCATACGGTCAAGCTGCTCCCACAACAGCTCAATGGGGTTGAGATCTGGTGACTGTGCTGGCCACTCCATTACAGACAGCAAGCTGCCTGCTTCTTCCCTCAATAGTTCTTGCACAATGTGGAGGTGTGCTTTGGGTCATTGTCCTGTTGGAGGAGGAAATTGGCTCCAATCAAGCGCTGCCCACAGGGTATGGCATGGCGTTGCAAAATGGAGTGATAGCCGTCCTTATTTAAAATCCCCTTTACCTGGTACAAATCTCCCACTTTACCAGCACCAAAGCAGCCCCAGACCATCACATGACCTCCACCATGCTTGACAGATGGTGTCAGGCACTCTTCCAGCATCTTTTCACCTGTTCTGCCTCACAAATGTTCTTCTGTGTGATCCAAACACCTCAAACTTGGATTCATCTGTCCAGAACACCTTTTCCAATCTTCCTCTGTCCAATGCCTGTGTTCTTTTGCCCATACCAATCTTTTCTTTTATTGGCCAGTCTCAGATATGGCTTTTCTTTGCCACTCTGCCTAGAAGGCCAGCATCCCGGAATCGCCTCTTCACTGTCGACGTTGACACTGGCGTTTGCGGGTACCATTTAAAGAAGCTGCCAGTTGAGGACCTGTGAGGCGTCTATTTCTCAAACGAGAGACTCTAATGTACTTGTCTTCTTGCTGAGTTGTGCACCGGGGCCTCCCACTTCTCTTTCTGCTCTGGTTAGAGCCCGTTTGTGCTGTTCTCTGGAGGGAGTAGTACACACCGCTGTAGGAAATTTTCAGTTTCTTTGCAATTTCTCGCATGGAATAGCCTTCATTTCTAAGAACAAGAATAGACTGGCAAATTTCACATGAAAGTTATTTTTTTCTGGCCATTTTGAGAGTCTTATCGAACCCACAAATGTGATGCTCCAGATAATCAACTAGCTCAAAGGAAGGCCAGTTGTATAGCTTATATCTCCAGGATAACTGTTTTCAGCTGTGCTAACATAATTGCACAAGGGTTTTCAAGGGTTTTCTAATCAGATATTAGTCTTCTAAGGCGATTAGCAAACACAATGTACCATTAGAACACTGGAGTGATAGTTGATAGAAATGGGCCTCTATACACCTATGGAGATATTTCATTAGAAACCAGACGTTTCCACCTAGAATAGTCATTTACCACATTAACAATGTATAGTGTGTATTTCTGATTGATTTAATGTTATCTTCATTGAAAAAACCAATGCTTTTCTTTGAAAAATACGGACATTTCTAAGTGATCCCAAACTTTTGAACGGTAGTGTATATATATAATATAGATGGCCAGCGGCTGTAGAGACACCTGGAGCGGCCTCGGGGGAACCGGCATCCCAGCAGCCACCTTTTCGGAGTATTTGCATGAGTTTACACATGTAGTCTAGACTCAGCCTGTAGTCTAGATTCAGCCTGTAGTCTAGATTCAGCCTGTAGTCTAGATTCAGCCTGTAGTCTAGACTCAGCCTGTAGTCTAGATTCAGCCTGTAGTCTGGACTCAGCCTGTAGTCTAGACTCAGCCTGTAATCTAGACTCAGCCTGTTGTCGAGACTTAGCCTGTAGTCTAGATTTAGCCTGTAGTCTGGACTCAGTGTGTAGTCTAGATTTAGCCCTTAGTCTAGATTCAGCCTATAATCTAGACCAGGGGTGCTCACACTTTTTCACCAAGCGAGCTACTTATTATGTGACCAAGTCAAGGCGATCGACCGACGGGGCTAGTAAGTGTGCTCACCTGCCGCGCGCGAGCCGAGCAGAGTTGTTGACGGGGGGGGGGGGGGTGCTAGTGAGACTTTTTCTTTGCTCCGTCCCGATGCGCGCAAACCGGTGTCGGGAGCTCCGCGGCGCACGAGACGGCGGGCAGAGGACTGTTAACGCGACACGTAGAGACAGAAATGACGTGCTTCTGCTGTAATGTGGCGCTATAGAGAAAGTGACAGGGGGGCGGGCCAATTTTTTTTTATGTCATGCGATCTACCAATACTACGCCGCGATCGACTGGCAGGTCGCCGCGATCGACTGACGTATTGAGCACCCCTGATCTAGACTCAGCCTGTAGTCTGGACTCAGCCTGTAATCTAGACTCAACCTGTTGTCTTGACTCAGCCTGTAATCTAGACTCAGCCTGTAGTCTAGACTCAGCCTGTAATCTAGACTCAGCCTGTAGTCTGGACTCAGCCTGTAATCTAGACTCAGCCTGTAGTCTAGACTCAGCCTGTAGTCTGGACTCAGCCTGTAATCTAGACTCAGCCTGTAATCTAGACTCAGCCTGTAGTCTAGACTCAGCCTGTAATCTAGACTCAGCCTGTTGTCTTGACTCAGCCTGTAATCTAGACTCAGCCTGTAGTCTAGACTCAGCCTGTAATCTAGACTCAGCCTGTAGTCTAGACTCAGCCTGTAATCTAGACTCAGCCTGTAGTCTGGACTCAGCCTGTAATCTAGACTCAGCCTGTAATCTAGACTCAGCCTGTAGTCTAGACTCAGCCTGTTGTCTAGACTTCATCTGTAGTCTAGATTTAGCCTGTAGTCTGGACACAGTGTGTAGTCTAGACTCAGCCTGTAGTCTAGATTCAGCCTGTAATCTAGACTCAGCCTGTAGTCTGGACTCAGCCTGTAAACTAGACTCAGCCTGTAGTCTAGACTCAGCCTGTTGTCTAGATTTAGCCTGTAGTCTGGACTCAGTGTCTAGTCTAGACTCAGCCTGTTGTCTAGACTTAGCCTGTAGTCTGGACTCAGTGTCTAGTCTAGACTCAGCCTCTACTCTGGACTCAGTGTGTACTCTAGACTCAGACTGTAGTCTAGACTCAGCCTGTAGTCTAGATTCAGCCTGTAGTCTAGATTTAGCCTGTAATCTAGACTCAGCCATAGTCTAGATTCAGCCTGTAATCTAGACTCATCTTGTAGTCTGGACTCAGGCTGTAATCTAGACTCATCTTGTAGTCTGGACTCAGCCTGTAGTCTAGACTCATCTTGTAGTCTGGACTCAGCCTGTAGTCTAGATTCAGCCTGTAATCTAGACTCATCTTGTAGTCTGGACTCAGCCTGTAGTCTAGACTGAGCCTGTCGTCTAGACTTAGCCTGTAGTCTAGACTCAGCCTGTAGTCTAGACTCAGCCTGCAGTCTAGATTCAGCCTGTAATCTAGACTCAGCCTGTAGTCTGGATTTAGCCTGTAGTCTAGACTCAGCCTGCAGTCTAGATTCAGCCTGCAATCTAGACTCAGCCTGTAGTCTAGATTCAGCCTGAAGTCTGGACTCAGCCTGAGTAAATGTTGTTGTTTTTTTACCTCATTCTGTTCCGTGATGATTTGAGCACAAACCAATCAGATCCCAGCTTCACCGCGAGGCGTTTGAGGCTTTTAGTAAATCATGTTTAGTTGAACGTCTCTGTGTTTTGGACTTTTCAACACAACAAGCAACGGAACACGGCTTTCCTCTGGGTGCTGTAATTGGCTTTTATTTTTCTTTCTTTTTGTTGTATTTTCTGAGGTGAAGTGGAACGGTTCCTGAGCGATCTCACACACACACACACACACACACACACACACACCACACATCACACACACACACACACACACACTTTATCACACATTCCAGCCAGACTGTAATCCACTCGGATAGACACACACAGCTTCCGACTCCAAACCAAATCCAATGCGAGCGCCGCCGCCGTGTCCTGGCATCAGACGGGCGAGACGGCGTGCAGGACGCAGCTGTGTTCCCGCTAGCCGTTGGGCGGCAGCCATTTTGACACATTCAACGTCGTCTGGCAACGATTCCGTTGTCGGCGAGTGAGCTCAGAGAGAAGACTGAACCAACCCACTGCGTACGGTTCCACCGCGTATGATACCTGCCATAAATAGCACGATACACGATACTTACGAAACGGACGATACTTTCGTAACTTCCGATACTTACGTAACTTACGATACTTACGTAACTTACGATACTTACGAAAATTCAGAAATTTACGAAACTTACAATACTTACGATACTTATGAAACTTACGATACTTATGAAACTTACATTACTTATGAAACTTACATTACTTACGAAACTTACAAAACTTACGAAATTTACGAAACTTACGATACTTCCAAAACGTACGAATCCTAAGATACTTACGAAACCTACGATACTTACGAAACTTCCAATACTTACGATTCTGACGAAACTGTATACAGGAACCGTGGTACCTTTTCTTTCGGTGCAACCTGACATCCATCACACATGGATGTCGGGTTCACGGGTGAAGAGCAGAGACAGGAAGTAGTATTATGACGAGGCCGCGGTGCGTATGGATGCTGTCGGTTCTGCATGTGGCGTCGTGTTCTTGCCACAGTTTGTTGTACTAAAAGGAGGCTTCAAGAAATAGAAAGGCGTCGCACCATACTGAACGGCGCCGCCCGCATCGTGATGAGGTCGTGCGCGGCCTCGTTCTCGCCACGCTCTCGAGGCGCTCGCTCACGACGTTACGGCGTCTCTTCGTCTCTTTGCGATCAGCTGTTTGGATTGAAAACAAAAACAATACGAGGAAGAAGCCTCTGCATTAAAGATTCAATATAACCAGATTTATCGGATTGGTTCTAATCTGCACGGACACATGTGTGTGTGTGTGTGTGTGTGTGTGTGTGTGTTGTGTGTGTGTGTGTGTGTGTGTGACGACGGTGGAGGTGAAGTGCGTCGTGATGATCGGCCAATCGCGCCGCAGTTATGTTTTTATGGCGGTAAAGGTGACGGAGGGATCAGGGATGACCCATCCCTCAGCGCATGAGAGAGAGAGAGAGACTGAGACAAGGGCAGAGTGTGTGTGTGTGTGTGTGTGTGTGTGTGTGAGTGTGTGTATGTGTATGTTTCTTTGCCCAAGGACCTTCTGTTCTGTAATTAGTTTTTCCCGTGGTCTGTTTTCCACCCGTCCATCCATCCATGCAACAGATTGCAGCGGTGATTCTGGAAATCCAGAGGATCAGGCCACACTCTAACACACACTAACACACACACACTCGCACACTAACACCCACGCCATATGAATGTAATCAAGTCAGCAGCAGCACATGCCAGGAGCACACGGTCAGCAGGAGAAGATTTAAGCGGTGTGTGTGTGTGCACGAGCATGTGCGTATGTGTATGTGTATGTGTGTGTGTGTGTGTGTGTGTGTGATCCCTCAATGGGACGCAATAGCGGCAAGCTATCTAATTTTCAGGACTTACAGTCACAAAGCCAGCTTGATTTCACCAGCCGGCAAATCTTAGTGTGTGTTTGAGTGTGTGTGTGTGTGTGTGTGTGTGTGTGGTGTGTGTGTCCCAGAGTGTGTACCTTCACTCCGTCTCTGCGATGTGTGTGTGTGTTCCTCTTCATTGTGATCAGCAGCTCTCTCGTACCTCTCCTCTGAGTTCACTCCCGCTGTACTCAAAGCACTTAGTGATGAACTCCTTCCCTCCGTGAGCACACCGCGTGTTCGATGCTCCGCTGCGCCTCCTTCCCCTCCTTCTCCTCCTCCTTCCCCTCCTTCTCCTCCTTCTCCTTCTCCTCCTCATACTTACAATTCAGCGTTGGTGCCTCCTGATTTCTCGAGGGGATTGATTGCATTAAATTTGATCCGTTTCAATCAGCGTTGTTACGGAAACAATGAATCGGATAAGCTCACACCTCGCGAGTGTGTGTGTGTGTGTGTGTGTGTGAGTGTGAGTGTGTGAGCGTGTGTGTGTGTTGCGGAAGCAGATGAAATAGATTCATGGGACCAGCGTAATCATCTGATAGGGGAAGATCATCAGTGGTTTGTTTCTGGCGGTTGATGAGCGCTGCTGCGTCGGGTCATCTGAGGAGGTCCGTCGTCATGGAGACAGGGTCAGCTGGTGTTGGTGAACCAGCTGCATCTTAATTATCATAACCCCCCTCACAACTGACCCCAGAGCAGTTTGGGGATTTTCTTTTTTCCGTCCACGTCTGTCTCTCCGTGTCCTCGTCTTCCACGCAGAGTAACGGCCGTCAGAGGAGACACACACGCGTGTTTAGTGGCGTTCTAAAGTCATGAATCACTTCACTAACGAGCACCACGAGGGATGTGAGTCTCCAGTTTGTTGTGAATACATGAATGAAGGGATGGTTATCGGCCGGAAGGAGAAGGGTAGAAGGGTTGTGAAGGGCGGGGCTGGAGGGGTACGATGGGAGACTGCTGGCGTCTGGTGGCTAGAGGGAGCGGCGGGGGTGGAGACTCGTGGGGGTGGAGACTCGTGGGGGTGGAGACTTGTGGGGGTGGAGACTCGTGGGGGTGGAGACTCGTGGAGACTTGTGCGGGTGGAGACTCGTGGGGGTGGAGACTCGTGGAGACTTGTGGGGGTGGAGACTCGTAGAGACTCGTGGGGGTGGAGACTTGTGGGGGTGGAGACTCGTTGGGGTGGAGACTAGTAAAGACTTGTGGCGGTGGAGACTAGTAGAGACTTGTGGGGGTGGACACTAGTAGAGACTTGTGGGGGTGGAGACTAGTCAAGACTTGTGGGGGTGGAGACTAGTCAAGACTTGTGGGGGTGGAGACTAGTAGAGACTTGTGGGGGTGGACACTAGTAGAGACTTGTGGGGGTGGAGACTAGTCAAGACTTGTGGGGGTGGAGACTAGTCAAGACTTGTGGGGGTGGAGACTAGTAGAGACTTGTGGGGGTGGACACTAGTAGAGACTTGTGGGGGTGGAGACTAGTCAAGACTTGTGGGGGTGGAGACTAGTCAAGACTTGTGGGGGTGGAGACTAGTAGAGACTTGTGGGGGTGGAGACTAGTCAAGACTTGTGGGGGTGGAGACTTGTGGAGCAATGAAATAAATAACCAAACAGAAGATACAAAGTAGCCCATAGAATATTGAAATCAAGTAACTGCGTGCTGTAATATGATGACGGGTCTTTGTCAGGTGACTGCAGCTCTCAGGTGAATCCAACATGGCTTCCTACGAACCACGTTGCAGGTGTCAGAGGGGGCGGGGCTTCCTATCACGCCGTCCTCCTGGAGAAGAGCCACCCAGATGTAGAAGTGTCACTCCTCACCTCTCGTGTCCTTCCCTCTCATGCTCGTGTCCTCGGACGCTGGAGGAGAATACAGATGTTGAGGATGTAAAGCCCCCCCCCCCCCCCCGCTCGATCATTTAGGCGTCTCGTGAATATTTCATATCCCTAAGAGCCCTCTGTGCGCCCGGCGCTCCTTCTTTTTAATCTCCCGTCTCCCCGCGTCGTCATCCCGAATTGCTCCTCCGTGACCGCACCCCCCCTCATCCCCCTCTCCCCCCCCCCCTCATTCTTCTCTCATCATTCCCCATGAACGAGGTCCTTAGTTAAAGGTCCGTGGCGTAATCGCACCGTGGCGCCCGGCTGCTGACACACTGTCCCTGACGAGTTTGACCCATTGTGGCCCCCACACCCTTCAAAGCATAACCACCGAGCGGTTAGGCGGAGCATGAGCCTCCGCTGTGTGTGTTCAGATGCTGGTGAGATCACATGACCACCGGCCCCCCTCTGGACCAATAGCAACCCTCATGGGAACAAAGGCCGCAGTGTGAAGGAACCACGACCTCACAGTGAGACCCTCCTCTGAGCCTCCAGTCACACACAAGGGGTTGAGGATCAGTGGGTGTCATGTCCTCCTCCTCCTCCTCCTCTTCATCAGAGTCAGATGACGAGCTGTATGAAGCTCCTCTGACATGTTGATGCATATATGAATGAAAATCACACGGTCCATCCCATACACTTCCGATGTGTGTGTGTGTGTGTGTGTGTGTGTGTGTGTGTGTGTGTGTCACGGTTTCCGCTCGGGCCTCGGCTACAGCCGACCTTTCATGGCATTTAAACAGACTCGGGACACACACACACACACACACGTGGCCGACGGTCGGGAACCTCTGGCTGTTGACACACATCGTGTCATGTACTGCATTACAATGTGTGTGTGTGTGTGTGTGTTCAAATGTGTGTGTGTGTGTTTCAGTGAAGGGTTAAATGCATTAAATCAGGTGGAGGAGTGATGTGCTCTCCTCTCTCGAGGCTAGCCGTGACACCCACTGTGTGTGTGTGTGTGAGTGTTCGTGTGTGTTTGTGTGTGTGTTGTGTGTGTGTGTGTGTGTGTGTGAGTGATTTCATGTATTTCAAGCCAAACACCTCTTCATAAACACAACATGTAGTGATGCTTTACATTTAACGACAGAGACCGTGGCGGGTCACCACGGTCTCTGTCGTTAAATGGGAAACACTGTTATTATGAACACACACACACACACACACAGCTATATTTGACTAGAAGTCCTGACAACAACAACACATCCATATGTGTCGAATTGGGAGTGAGGAGGTGTTGACACACCACATGTGTATGTGTGTGTGTGTGTGAGTGTGAGTGTGTGTGTGAGTGTGTGTGTGTGAGTGTGTGTGTGTGAGTGTGTGTGTGTGTGATCTGCAGTGCGGTCGTCTGTCTGTCTCGTTCTCTTCCTGATGATGGAAACCATCTGCCGCTGCGTTGGAGGCCCTGCGGCCCGTTACGTTGTTGTGCTGCTCGTCTCCTCAGGGGCCACAGGGCCACGGGGCCTCCTCCTCCTGCAGCCCGACGACCCGATGCCCGATTCATCAACGCCACAGCACCGACGGCTCGGCCTCCTCGTCTCCTCGTCTCAGCCTCCTCGTCTCGGCCTCCTCGTCTCCTTGTCTCCGTCTCCTCGTCTTCGCTTCTTCGTCTCCTCGTCTCGGCCTCCTCGTCTCCTCGTCTCGGCCTCCTCGTCTCGGCCTCCTCGTCTCGGCCTCCTCGTCTCCTCGTCTCGGCCTCCTCGTCTCGGCCTCCTCGTCTCGGCCTCCTCGTCTCCTCGTCTCCGTCTCCTCGTCTTCGCTTCTTCGTCTCCTCGTCTCGGCCTCCTCGTCTCCTCGTCTCCGCCTCCTCGTCTCGCCTCCTCGCCTCCTCGCCGCCTCGCCTCCTCGCCTCCTCGCCTCCTCGCCGCCTCGCCTCCTCGCCTCCTCGCCTCCTCGCCTCCTCGCCTCCTCGCCTCCTCGCCTCCTCGCCTCCGCCTCGCCTCCGCCTCCGCCTCCGCCTCCCTCGTCTCGCCTCCTCGTCTCCTCGTGTCGGCCTCCTCGTCTCCGCCTCCTCGTCTCCTCGTCTCCGTCTCCTCGTCTTCGCCTCTTCGTCTCCTCGTGTCGGCCTCCTCGTCTCCGCCTCCTCGTCTCCTCGTCTCCGCCTCCTCGTCTCCTCCTCGTCTCCGCCTCGTCGTCTCGTCCTCTTCGTGTCCTCGTCCCGTTGTCTTGTCCTCCTCGTCCCGGTCTCCTCGTCTCCTCGTCTCGTCCTCCTCGTCTCCTCGAGTTCTATTCACATGGCTTTAACTTAGTTTCAAACTTATATATATATATATATATATATATATATGAATGAATTTGGGAGTATTTGTTCCTTCAGGTCGTCGTTCATTAAGCGGATCTAAACGACTTTCAGCCTGACGTGTAGCGTGTAGCATGTAGTGTGTAGCATGTTGCGTGTAGCATGTAGCATGTAGCGTGTAGTGTGTAGCGTGGAGGTGTGAACGCTCCTGTCTGATGCCGGCGGTCATCAGGAGTAGACTTTGGAGCTTCGTTCCGGATGGATTCCGTCACTCTGGGGATCTCTATCTACCCCCCTCCCCCCCCCCCCCAATCTCCATCAATCTTTCACCTCTTTCTAATAACTCCCACGGCCTCCAAGAGAGAAAAGATGAGACGGTGAAAACGACGTCAGAGAGCTCCACGCGGAGCAGATAATGTTGTTTCTTCTTCGGGCTGGCTGTGTTCTGAGAAGTGGGCGGGGCAGGTAGTAATTAAAGCGAGGGATCCGGGGCCCTTTTTACCCCCCCCCCCCACGGCGTCTCAAATGCAGATCAGGTCTCGGCCGCCGCGCCGGCTAATTACGCCGGCGATTCCTCCTCCTCCTCCGAGCGTCCTCTCTCCACTTCCAGCCTCGTCAGACTTTATTTAAAGTCAGGAAATCAAAGGTGCTCAAGAAGATTAAATTGACCCCCCCCCCCCCCCCCCCCGTGCTGCTTCGTCCTCTCACTCGTTTTAAACTTTCTGTTTGTCATGGCGTCCTCTCCTCCTCTCTCCGTATCGCCCTCCCTGCCGCTGTTTGAGGACGCACAGATCCAACATGGCGGTGTCGGTGGCCATTCTGATCATCGCGTGTGCACTTCATCCGATATGGATTCCTCTGAGGGATCAGGTGTACCTGCTGCACCCACCTCTCCGCCAGACGCTGACCGGGACGCGGCTCTCGGGTTCTGCGAGGTCAAATCTATGTTTATATAAATATCATCTGGCGCTTGTGGGAGAGCGATACGAACAAGCGGCTTCAGTTCCCGGTCAGCAGAGACACCCTGAGCTGTACGGAGAACTCTTCAAATGTTGTTTCCGACCACACGGATAACGCGGACTTGTGCTAGCGCTGCCTCGCGGCTACGCTAACGGCGGTTACCTGCACCACTGCTTCCTGCCGACGGCTGAGTGGGCGTTCCACTTTCAACGAACCCGGAAAAAGAACCTATTATTCACATATACACAAAGGTGACGACATGAGCGACGGGGCGCCGTGTCCACGGGAGCGACTGACGGTTGAACCGCTCACCGTTAGCTAGCGGCGCGGCTTCCCACAAAGATGTCCGCCGCAGTGGGTTGAAGCGAGGGTTAGGGCGTGGAAACTGTGTGTGTGATTCTTTCATTGAAGGGTGGCAGTCTGTCCAGAACCCCCCCCCCTCCCTCCCCCCCTCACACACACATATACCCCCCCCCCTCCACACACACTGTTTCCGGAGGTGCCGTCGTGCGCTATTACCCGCCGCTTTCACAGGTGATGAGATTAACCTCGAGATTCAGGAAAAGAGGAAATGGCCACAACATTAATCCTCTGCACAGACTATTTCTTTCTTTCTTTCTCTAGCTCCCCTCTCTCTCCCTATCTCTCTCCCCCCCCTCTATCTCTCTCCTCTCTCTCTCTCTGTCTATCTCTCTCCCCCCCCTCTATCTCTCTCCTCTCTCTCTCTCTGTCTATCTCTCTCCCCCCCCTCTATCTCTCTCTCTCTCTCGCTCTGTCTATCTCTCTCTCCCTCCCCCCTATTTCTCTCTCTCTCTCTTAATCCTTCTCTCCAACTTCCTCTCTTCCTTTATTTCCCTATCCAACATTGGCACATGAAAGCCGGGCTGTCAAGCCTGTAATGACACACGCGTGTACAGCATCTACGCACACACACACACACACACACACACACACATACATTCATAATATCTGCGTACACGAGGATGTTTACCAGCTCTTACACTTGGACATAATAGTCAGACGCCACGGTGCACAAACAAGCCGTTTACAGCCGAAATGTCCTGCCGGGGGGGGGGGTGGAATGAGCTTTGGATGGATTATGAACGCCCGCCTGGCCTCGGCTCGGCCGGCCCTCTGAAGGGCCACCGTGCACACACAGAGCTCTGCAGCCCACGGAGGATGTAGAGACATAAGATCAGCCGAGACGAGGCTCCATGCTTCCAGAGCCGCGCGGCGACTCACTGTAATTATGGGATGTGTTGTGTGCAGCTCCGCGGGGCGGTTCTGCAGTTTGGTTGAAACACATCACACTGTGGTCAGACCAGCCACGAGTTACCAACACAGAGTAGAGCTAACACGATGTTTACGCCACTTTACAACATGGCTGACCACATGGCTGACTGATGAGGAAGGCGGGGTTGTTGTGTCATCGTACGAGGTCAAGATTCAAGATCCAAGGTTTTATTTTGCCATGTGTGCCTCGACCAGCAGCCCAGACCCAGTGGAGATGTAGTGCAGCGCTCTGAGGCAACCGTTTAGAAATAACGGTTGCCATGTATATTTACGTACACAAGGACTGGGTAATGGCGGCTGGTGCAACAACAGACAATGACATTTACAACAATCAACACAGTGCGATAATTAAAGATATAAATGTTACATGAGTGTAGTGAGGTAGTGTTGGTTAGTACACACACTTCAGTAGTTTGGTTTTGCCATCAGTCTGACTGGAAGGGAAGAAGCTGCTGCAATGTCCAGATGCATTGTGGGAACAACCTTTTTTTGTCAAGTGGTTCTGAGATGTTAGCCACAATGCTAAAACCATCTATATGAACCCAACACACAATCTTTACCGACATATTACAAAGTAGTGATGTTGCCCCAGTCGTTCTCACCGTGACACCAGAAGTAATTGTTGACTTATTTCCCTTTGTGGCAGCTGTGGGGGTGTGGTTCAGGGAACAGTGTCTAATTGGCCTCAGCTGCTGGCTGATTGGTAATCAGCCAGCAGCTGAGGCCAATCGATGCGTGTGATTAGCCCTCAGCTATATGAGCTGGAGAGGAGATGCAGGAGAGTGAGCAGAGCAGTCGGCGTTAAAGAGCAGTTACCAAACACCCCGTATTGGCGTACCCTGTGTGTGTAGGGAAAACAACGGGTGACGGCATGGACGCCGTTACACCATTATTTACCCCAACGTACGATCTTTGAAGTAGTTTTGATGCCTTAACTCAACCAAGTAGTTCTCACGGTGAAACCAGAAGTAACTGTTGACTTATTTATGAACCCAAACGTACGATCTCCTCCCATCGCTGTGCTCCTGAGCCTCGGGCCGGTGGAGGCTGATTGCCGGTTGATGGACGTTTGTAGGAAAAGGCTACCGACGGTTCTACGAGGACACGTTGCTTTACGGTCGTGAGGATTCTCGTACTCCGTCTGCCGGCCCCTCCAGGACTCTTGTCAATCTAGTCCCACAGATTGATTCCAGGAGGCTGAAGGTAATTGTGGTGGTGTGTGTGTGTGTGTGTGTGTGTGTGGCTGAACACAAACAACCAGTTGTGGCGCTGACATGTGGAAAAAAGAAGAAAGAAGTAGGTTACTCTTTCTTCCAGTCTCCCCTCCCGGTCTCGCTCTCCCTCTCCATCCCTGTTCTGCTTTGCAACACAACAGATCTCCATCTAATCCACTCCGTCGCTCTCCTCTACCATCACACCTGTTGCAGGGAGGTGTGCAGAGCTGTCTCTTGTCCGACGGCCACGGAGGATCTTGAAAGGCTCAGCTAGCAGTCTGTTATTTCCCTCTGCTGGCTGTAGACTTTGAGCTTTCTCCTTCAGGGAACCGGTTATCGGATAACTTGAGCTTGAAGGTTTTTTGAAGACAGTTCATGTTTAATTTCAGATCACTAGTTTCTCTTTTTTTCTTGTGTCCAAATAGTATATCTGCTTTTAGTGGAACAAGCTAATAATGTTTAGTCTTTCGGGGCCGGTTCTCACTTAAAGGTCCGGTTATTAAATGTGAGACGCGTTGTTTAAATATTCTCACGGTTTGGGTTCAGGTCAAACGGGCCAGCAAGTTGAAACAAAAGTTAAAACTTCAGTTATTTTAATGTTGACAAACATAATTATGAATACTACCAAATATTACACTGAAGCGATGAGGTTGGGACCCTCGTGCACATGTATCCTCGTTGTGTTAAGCTTTGCTTCATATAGTGTAAGTTATCCCTGAAAAAACAAGTCCATGCATCAGGATGAGTGTCTCAGAGACCATTAATAATTAATCCAGAGTGTGCATGGATTAAAGTTAGCTCTCTCCAGTTTAGCTCATTTAGCATATTGTTAGCTCGCTAATTAGCTTGCTAATTTCACCGCGCTCCACTTGTTACCGAAAATGAGTCACGGCAGAGGGCTGGTGGCTAGCAGAGGCTAGACTGGCTCTAAACGGTCCATCTGCGTCCCCTAGCTCCGGGGTTCTAGCTCCAGGGTTCTAGCTCTGGGGTTCTAGCTCCAGGGTTCTAGGTCCGGGGTTCTAGCTCCAGGGTTCTAGCTTCGGGGTTCTAACTCCAGGGTTCTAGGTCCGGGGTTCTAGCTACGGGGTTCTAGCTCCAGGGTTCTAGCTCTGGGGTTCTAGCTCCAGGGTTCTAGGTCCGGGGTTCTAGCTACGGGGTTCTAGCTCCAGGGTTCTAGCTCTGGGGTTCTAGCTCCAGGGTTCTAGGTCCGGGGTTCTAGCTACGGGGTTCTAGCTCCAGGGTTCTAGCTTCGGGGTTCTAGCTCCAGGGTTCTAGCTCTGGGGTTCTAGCTCCAGGGTTCTAGCTCTGAGGTTCTAGCTCCGGGGTTCTAGCTGCGGGGTTGTAGCTCCAGGGTTCCAGCTGCAGGCTTCTAGCTCTGAGGTTCTAGCTACGGGGTTCTAGCTCTGGGGTTCTAGCTCCAGGGTTCTAGCTCTGGGGTTCTATCCGAGGTTCTAGCTCCGGGGTTCTAGCTCCAGGATTCTAGCTCCGGGGTTCTAGCTCTGAGGTTCTAGCTACGTGGTTGTAGCTCTGGGGTTCAAGCTCCAGGGTTCTAGCTCTGGGGTTCTAGCTCAAGGCTTCTAGCTCTGAGGTTCTAGCTCTGAGGTTCTAGCTACGTGGTTGTAGCTCTGGGGTTCTAGCTCTGGGGTTCTAGCTCAGGGCTTCTAGCTCTGAGGTTCTAGCTCCAGGGTTCTAGCTCTGGGGTTCTAGCTCCAGGGTTCTAGATCTGGGGTTCTAGCTCTGAGGTTCTAGCTCCGGGGTTCTAGCTGTGGGGTTGTAGCTCCAGGGTTCCAGCTGCAGGCTTCTAGCTCTGAGGTTCTAGCTACGGGGTTCTAGCTCTGGGGTTCTAGCTCCGGGGTTCTAGCTCTGGGGTTCTATCCGAGGTTCTAGCTCCGGGGTTCTAGCTCCAGGATTCTAGCTCCGGGGTTCTAGCTCTGAGGTTCTAGCTACGTGGTTGTAGCTCTGGGGTTCAAGCTCCAGGGTTCTAGCTCTGGGGTTCTAGCTCAAGGCTTCTAGCTCTGAGGTTCTAGCTACGTGGTTGTAGCTCTGGGGTTCTAGCTCTGGGGTTCTAGCTCTGGGGTTCTAGCTCAAGGCTTCTAGCTCTGAGGTTCTAGCTCCAGGGTTCTAGCTCTGGGGTTCTAGCTCCAGGGTTCTAGATCTGGGGTTCTAGCTCTGAGGTTCTAGCTCCGGGGTTCTAGCTGTGGGGTTGTAGCTCCAGGGTTCCAGCTGCAGGCTTCTCGCTCTGAGGTTCTAGCTCCAGGGTTCTAGCTCCGGAGTTCTAGCTCCGGGGTTCTAACTCCGGAGTTCTAGCTCCAGGGTTCTAGCTCCAGGCTCAAACAAGGTCGTTGTAAATGCACCTTTTGCCAGATAGTGTCGTTTTCATAATGCGATAGACTCCGAACCACAGGGTTCTAGCTCTGGGGTTCTAGCTCCGGGGTTCTAGCTCCAGGCTCAAAGACTCCCAGCACACTTTAATTCATTCACATACAGAGAAGTAACCTCACTCTGTAATCGTGTGAGCGTTCACACCTGCAGGCAGAGAGGTGAAAAAGATAAACACAGCCCATAAAGAATATTTACTGGTTCAACCTTCTCCCCCCCAGCTGAGTTAGGGCACGTCTCTGAGCTGAGGGACACGTGGTAACCATCAGGCACGCTGCACGGAAGGTTATTTAAGTGCTTTAACGGGGAAAACTAACTTTTTGAATTTGTTTTTTTCAATATATGCAGTATTCAGCCCGGTAAAAGAGTTAATTTGACAACCCCGGCACACTCGAGCTGCTTTCTCTCCCTTTCAATTGTCATGAGTGGTTTTAGCTGCGTCTGTGAACCTGTGTGAAGCCGGATGAAAGAGCTCAACTCAGAGAAGATGCATTGCTCTAAAGCAGGGGTGCTCAATACGTCGATCGCGGCGACCTGCCAGTCGATCGCGGCGTAGTATGGTAGATCGCATGACATTAAAAAAAATTGGCCCGCCCCCCTGTCACTTTCTCTATAGCGCCACATTACAGCAGCAGCACGTCATTTCTGTCTCTACGTGTCGCGCGTTAACAGTCCTCTGCCCGCTGTCTCGTGCGCCGCAGAGCTCCGACACCGGTTTGCGCGCATCGGGACGGAGCAAAGAAAAAGTCACTAGCACCCCTCAGTCCCCGTCCCCGTCAACAATCCTTCTCGGCTCGCGCGACTCACTAGCACCCCGGTCGATCGCCTTGACTTGGTCACATAATAAGTAGCTCACATGCTGAAAAAGTGTGAGCACCCCTGCTCTAAAGCGTGCTCTAGAATGACGGAGGCTATAATAATTTATACTTGGGAGGATTTTCTGCCCGTCGTTGGCGTGAGCAGCAGCTCGGAGCCTCAAAGCGGTTTGAAACGGCGCTCTAGAAACACAACTTTATTGTTTATCTCAATTATCGCTGCCGAGCACAAAACAACAAATTAAAGGTCGTTAACACATTTGGTTGAAATGTGTTCTGGTGGAGAACGTTATGTTGAAGCCCTCTGTGAGTAAGCCGGATGAAAGTAATGATGGATTACATGGAAAACAACCTATTTATGTGGCCGAGTACATCGCATATGCTTATGAAACATAACCAACACGGTTCTCTGTAAACTAGAGAAGAAAAACAAAAGAAGTGGTCTCTTTGATTTTTTAATATATGTATTTTTTATATGTGTCCGTGTTCTTGAGTGACAGACATGTGTGCAGGTGAAGTGACAGGATGTCATCCGGTACACTCGGGGAGAGACGGATGGGGGGGGGGGGGCCTGCAGCGGGCGGTAATTGCTCTGAAATGAATACACAGTGTGAACCCCCCCCCCCCCCCCCCCCCCCATAGCAATGAAGATGCAGAGAGGCAGCGGGCTGGAGCATAGAGCAGAGATAGGATTCAGAGGCGCCGCCTGCGTCTCTATAACATTTCAAATTCCAATTCAAAGGCTTTTGGGGATTCATTTAGGCTTGATGTCGGCTCTCTGTGATACCAGGAGCCCGTTGTCTCTTGTTTAACTCTCCCCCACTTTCATTTCACCACCTCTCCCTGACATGTGTTTCTTGCCCCCACCCCCTCCCTCCCTCCCCCCCTCCATGCCGGCCGGCCCTCAGGTCAGCCACAGAGTCTAGTTGCTGCTGGTCAATAATTAAATAATGCGGTGGGGGGCAAAGCTTTGAATTATTCACCGGTACGTGCACACACACACCCCCACACACACCCTCACACACATCCTCACACACACCCTCACACACACCCTCACACACACCCCCACACACACCCTCACATACACCCCCCCACACACCCTCACACACAACCCCACACACACCGGATGTTAGCTCCTGCGTGTGTTTTGGCCGCTGTGTTTTTTCGGCGTGAGGCGTCGGTGGAATAATTGCCCTGTCGAAGGATGACGGAGCGCGCCCGCCGAGCACCAATCGGTGCTCCCCGCCGCGGCTCGTGTTTGGATTGTTTTGACTGTGTTGCCGAGGCGAACACGGCTGGGGAATGCACGCCATGCATGTTTTATAAGGCCCCGACGGCAGCGCCTGGCAAACGAGATGCGGTCTCCATTTGTCTTGTCTTGAGTGTGCAAATGCCTCTGTGTGTGTGTGTGTTTGTGTGTGTGTTTGTTGGTGCAAAAACATCCAGTCGCCTGTGTGTGTGTGTGCTGAAGCAAGACTATGTGAAAGGTGTTTGTAGAGTTTAAGTGAGTGGAGGTGTAGCATTGGTTGTGTGTGTCTGTTAACGTCTTAATGAGGGGTGCAGCATCATCACTGACCCAGCAGAGCCATGCTGAGGGAGCTGGGAGGGGGAGGGGGAGGGGGGGGCGGGTTGAGTGTGAGGCAGAGCGCCGTCTGCCAGGTGGGAGTTGTTTACACTTTCCAAGAAACCATTGATCTCTGTATTTAATTGTGTGCTGTGGGCGAGAGCGTTCAGTGAGGATTCATGTGAGGAGTTGTACTGGTGAGTTGGCTGCAGGTCCTTGAGCGGTGAAAGAAGGCGTGTCCGTGAAGGCGTGTCCATGAAGGCGTGTCCGTGAAGGTGTGTCCATGAATGCGTGCCCGTGAAGGTGTGTCCATGAAGGTGTGTTCTCGAAGGCGTGTCCATGAAGGCGTATCCATGAAGGTGTGTTCTCGAAGGCGTGTCCATGAAGGCGTGTCCATGAAGGCGTGTCCATGAAGGTGTGTTCTCGAAGGCGTGTCCATGAAGGCGTGTGCATGAAGGCGTGTGCATGAAGGTGTGTTCTCGAAGGCGTGTCCGTGAAGGTGTGTGCATGAAGGTGTGTTCTCGAAGGCGTGTCCGTGAAGGTGTGTGCATGAAGGTGTGTTCTCGAAGGCGTGTCCGTGAAGGTGTGTGCATGAATGTGTGTGCATGAAGGCGTGTCCATGAAGGCATGTGCATGAAGGCGTGTGCATGAAGGCGTGTCTTTGAAGGCGTGTCCGTGAAGGTGTGTGCATGAAGGTGTATCCGTGAAGGCGTGTATTTGAAGGCGTGTCCATGAAGGCGTGTCCGTGAAGGCGTGTCCGTGAAGGCGTGTCCGTGAAGGTGTGTGCATGAAGGTGTGTCCGTGAAGGCGTGTATTTGAAGGCGTGTCCATGAAGGCGTGTCCGTGAAGGCGTGTCCTGTACTGATCTGTTTGTACTTACGGTCTCTAGGCCTGTCTCTCCAAACTGTTTTAGCTAAGCCACTAGAATCCCTCGTGAGTGAGCAACTTAAGGAGCTTTTAATCATAAACAATATTTTATCTGACCATCAATCAGGTTTTAGAAAGAAACATAATACAACCACAGCAGCATTACAGGTAGGACGTGATGTTATTGAATCTTTGGACACCACTGCAGCCCTTTTTATTGACTTGTCCAAGGCTTTCGACACTGTCCATCATGCAGTACTGAAGCAGAGACTTCTTAATATTGGACTGTCAGAACAAACTGTCTGTTGGTTTAAACATTATTTATCAAACAGATCCCAGTGGGTCCAGGCTGAAGGCATCGCCTCCAGCTCTCTGGATGTAATAAAAGGTGTGCCCCAGGGTTCGGTCCTAGGACCACTTTTATTCACAATTTATATCAACAGTGTCGGTCAAAATGTGCCAAATGCAAATGTTCCCTTTCATGCAGATGATGCTGTCATTTACTGCTCTGCTGCTGCACAGCATCAGGACCTCTTTCACTCACAAACAGCCTTTGATACTGTGCAACACACTTTGAAATACATTGTGAATCCTGGAAAGACAAAGCTGATGTCTAAAAAAAAAAAAAAAAAAAGCCATTGAACCTTCGAGCTATGATTACATTTCAATGTGATTAAGTCTGTATCATTTAAATACCTGGGCTTCTTGATTGATGATTCTCTCTCTTTTAAACCTCACATTCAGCAACTTGTGAAGAAGTTGAAGCTGAGGCTGGGTTTCTATTTCAGAAATAAGTCTTGCTTTTCTTTTGATGCTAAAAAGAGACTTGTTGCTGCTCCTGTTATGCCTGTGATTGATGATGGGGATGTCTTAGACATGCATCTTCTCAATGTCTCCACTCCCTAGATACTGTCTACATGGAGCATTCCATGGAGCTCCCTGTATGCTCGGGTCGGTTGGACTGCTCTGTCCATCCGGAGACTAAAACATTAGTATGTCCTTATTCATAAGGCTATTCGAAACGTTCTTCCATCGTATCTTTGTACGTTAATCCATCAGAAACATCCTGGAAGCTACTGAGACGTATGCGTGAGGCCTCCTCTCGCTCCCCGTCCCTAACTTCCATCTAGAAATGGGACAAAGAGGTTTTAGGTTTGCTGCTCCTTGGGATTTGCTGCAGACTGATCCGGTCCACGGGAACCGGTTCTCTCTTCAGGTGTTTTAAAAAATAGATTGAAAGAGTTGGAGGTTCATCTGGTTGTAGATGTTCTCTTTGACGGAGGTGTGTGCTCCTGTGTGAACCGAGTTATGATGACTTGAGTCTTAGTTTTGGTTTTTATTCATGCTGTGATCTAAACAAATTATCTTTATTTTTTTAAATATAGTCTGTCTGTTATTTTATGTTGCATTGTCTGAAACTTTGAGTCATGGTCTACTGCTGCTGTCTGGGCCAGGACTCTCTTGTAAAGGAGAGTTTTCATCTCAATGAGGCTTTTCCTGGTTGAATTTATTTAAAATAAAAAAGAAAGACAAGTTGTGTTTTGAACCAGTGAACGTTGCCTACACCTAGAAACCCTGAAAACCTTCATCCGTGTGAAACAGACCCTACGAATGCAACAAGTACGTAGCACAGAGAGAGGCACTCTACCTTCACCTTCAGCCATCCAATAACCAGGAGGATGGCTCTGCTCTCCACTCTCACTGGAGCAGCTGAAGCCCATTTTAAAAACCCTCCAGGTGCGCCTCATTTTCCTTTGGAGTGCGCTGATTGATGATGCTCCTCGTTGAACCTCTCAGACACAACGGAGAAAATATCGTTCGGTGAACTCATTCCCATCCCGCATGGCCGCCGCGCCTCCCGCCCCCTCGCTGTTCGTTTTAATTGGCCGCCTCTTGTAGGATTTCAGTCGGGGTGTTGCAGTTGGGGGGGAATAAAAAAAATGGAAGGAGGCTTATTAGCTCCTCACCTTTGAAAAGCAACGCGAGGCGCGCGAGCAGAGCAGATAGCTGCCTAGTTAGCGCCAACGACCGGCTCGCCTTTGAGGTCGGTTCCATTGGCGGAAAATTTCCCCGTTTTCGGTTCAGGTAATTCTTAACAAAAGTGAACCTTCTATCCATCGACAGCCCCCCTCCCCCCCTTCCAACAACATCCCGTTAGCCGCGACCCACCTCCTCCTCCGGTGCGATCCTCGTGACGTCTGTCGAGGAAGCTAATTAGCGTTCTGTTCCTGGCGCGTTGAAGGAGGCGGTGGAGCTGGTAGACGGAGAGGTGGCGGGCGTCCTTCCCTCGCGCTCAGATCATCCTTCACACGCAGAGCTCGAGGTTTTCGTGGGGGAACTTGAAAGGGATACAGCGATTCCACCTGTCTTGTTAAATGCGGACAAACTGCCCAGAGAGGGTTCAACCCTCGCTCGCCGTCCTTTTGATGTGCTCGCCGCTACCCTCGAGCTTCTGAATATCGCTGTGAGGTTTTAAAGACGGGCCGCCGTCGTTACGCCGCACCTTCTGGTGACTCGGCGGCCGTGGGAAGTGGACACGGCGGTCACGACGTCGCCGAGCGGGGCGGCTTGTCTCTGACTTTGTGTTCAGACCTTTGAGAAATCAAAGCGGTGCAGAATAGTAAGTGGCGTGCACTCGTCCCGTGGTTTGTTTAATGCCCCTGACCCATCGCCCCTCACACACAGACGACTTCACAGCCTCCATTCAGGGGGCGAAAGGATCCACGGTTCCGGAGTCTTGCTCTGGGAGCCACAAACTACCAACGGCGCCATTACCTACGGGATTCAGATACAAGACTCACGACACATGTGCACCCAAGGAAAGGTCTTCATCGTAGGGCTGGGTATGGTTTATAAATGTAGTATACCAGTACCAGTAGCAGAACTCTGGCTCTCTCCGAAGGCGGTCGCATTTTTTCTCTCCCCCCCCCTTCCCATGACCTTCCCTTCCCTGCTTGGCTTCTCTCGTCATGTCTTGTCTGTCTCTATACTGGAGAGACTCTCGAACTAAAAACCATGGGCGTAATCAACTGGTCCTTAAACGCAATTGACACCATCTTCTCGACGAGAAGCTCGGGTTCGGGGGAACCTGCCTGTCCTGCTGGGACGAATGTTGCTGGATACACGATGGGCCAGCGCAAAGTGGCGGGTCTTGTGCCTAGCACCACTCTCCGTGGAGGACGTAGAAGACATCTACCTATTCGGAACTATGATTACAGGATTTCTGCTGTTTGGATTTGGCGCTGCCCTGGCTTATCGGAAAATTAAGGAAAGCGGTGACAGCTGTAAAGCCCCTAAGGCTGCCCGACATGATTGCGTTGGGTAGAGTTGTTGGCACTCAGACTGTGGCATTAAACCGCCAGAATGATAACATCGTGGAGAAGCTGACGGCTCTGCAAATGAAAGTGGATCGATTTGAAATCCTATTGGCAAACGGGAGGAAGATGGAGGAATAGTGGTTGCGCAAAATTGAAATGCAGCTACTGGAAGACCAAACAATCCCAATCTTATCTGCTTTCCGCTCCCTTACCAGGACGGGCCCTGGCCAAGGCCCTTACTTCAACAACAACTCCCGAAGATCACTGAAACGAGAATCTCTCTCATTCCTTCCCCTATCCACAGACACCTGTGGTTGTTTTCTCCCCAGGACCCTTCAAGGCTATCTCCATGGCAACGACCATCTTGCGGACTGAGAACTTTGTCTGTTGTGGCCTGGGGGAGGACGACATAACAGGCCACGCTCACACGAACTTAACATACACTGAAATGCATTCACTACCCCTCCCCATCCCACGCCTGCCCCCAGTGTGACAGGACTGGGCCTGTGATCGGCGCTGTAATGGCTGAAGGACCGGGCTGGCTGCTTGTCGGTGCTGGTCACCTCCTGCCCCCAATGGCTGGGCTTAGATCACCCAGTCTTTGGCTTACCTCCCCTCCCCCCTTCCTACTCGTTGCAATTTATGTTTAAGATGTATGTGCTTATGTGCTAAGGTGTTTTTTTCCTGCTCCCACACTGTACCCCTTAGCATAGTCGGGGGTTGTTTTTTTTCTCGCCTCTCTTCCCTCATGTTATGCTGTAATCTTCCATCCCCTTTCTTTTCAATTTCGTTGCTTCTGTACCTGTACTCTACACTGTAAGAAAAGATCCTAATTTTACGGTAAATAACTCTAAATATTTACAGTAGTTTTTCCTTTTTTTCAAATTATATACAAAACTCTGTGAAATTACAGACATTATCCGTAAATTAACAACCCAACTGTTAATTTAAGTATTATGCTAATAATTCAAAATAACATTTTTTTCCCATTTTTTTAAAGAAAAATGACTGTATTATTAATACAGTCTTTTTACCGTTTTCTTAAATGACATACAAATTCATGTAAAATAACAATTATTACCTGTAATTAAATGTGTAGCTCCTTATATGAAGGTCTATGTCCATACTAACAATTTAACGATTTTCTTTGTAATTTTAAGGTAGATCATATTATATTTATATTAACATGTACTTTTACATTCAAACTCTGTAATTCTAAATCTAAATTTAGCTAACTTCTTTCATTTCATTAAACATATACATATTGCAGTTTTTTCAAGAGTACAAAGTAGAAGAAATAATGCTAAGTTTTGATACTTGTTCTTTAGAGCATAGGGCGACCATGAGTATTTGCTGTTATTTGTCCAGAGTCCAATATTTGTAATCAGAACTGATAATAAATAAATTAAAAGAAATTCTGACACACTAACATCTTTTTAAACACACACATGCACACACACACACACACACATACACACATACACACACACACTACTCTGCCAACTGACCCTTAACCTCCTAATTGTCTTTTAAAATTAATCTTACATATTATATTTACCTAAATATAATACATTGACATCATGGGGTGAAATCGCCTCTAGAATCTTTACAAGAGGAAAATCCTTAAAACCAAACTTTTAGTTAATTTGTCCTACTTTCAACCAACTTAGGTATGTGGATCCTCTTCAGATTCAAAGAGGAACATCTTAATATGAATACCCTAGAGTTTTGGACCGATAGCTCTGAGTTAAGGGCCTCAAAAAAAGGTCCAACGGGTCAAATTGGGCCGAATTCTCTTATATTCGCATATTTTTTGACAAGTGCAAAAATGGTCATAATCTCCTAAATATTAGTCCTGGATATCCAAGATTGAACACAGACACTCAGGACAGGGCCTACAATGAGGTGAAGGGGTGAAATTTCCCCCAAAACACCCACAAGAGTTAATTGTCTGTCTGAAATCCAGGACTTGAAGAGGGTGTGTGGCTTTGCAAATCTGAGACCCTGTTAAGAGTTTGGGCTGATTTTAGCTTCTTTTTTTCGAAACATGTCATAGCTTAGCTTTCTTTACCAGGTTGTAGCCACTCCCAAATGGGACCCAACCATGTAGGCTGGCAATATCTAGCACTTAGCATCCCTGCTTGGCAGCGGTTTAAAAACCGAGAAGAACAAAAAATGCACTCCTTCAAAGGTTCACAAGTCCTCAAATGTTTGTAATATGACAAATCTCAATTATGATGTTCTACCAGTCTGTTGGACCAGTGCTCTGAGATGTTGGAGATGTTCTACCAGTCTGTTGGACCAGTGCTCTGAGATGTTGGTGATGTTCTACCAGGCTGTTGGACCAGTGCTCTGAACTTCTCCGTAGTCTGCTGGGGGAGCAGCATTGTAACTGGAGAAAACCAACCGACTCACTAAACTGGTGTGGAAGGCCGGCTCCATCATTGGCTGCAAAGAGGACTATCCGGAACAGGTGGAGAGGAGGACATGAAGAAATGTTTGTCCATATTGGAGAACCGGACCACCCTCTCCACCACCTACTGCAGGGACAGCGGAGCACGTTCTTCAACAGACTGCTTTAGCTCTGCTTCACAAGGACAGACCGGAGAACATTCCTGATACAGAAGAACATTCCTGATAGAGGAGAACATTCATGATACAGGAGAACCTTCCTAATACAGGAGGACATTCCTGAGACATGAGAACATTCCTGATACAGGAGAACTTTCCAGTTACAGGAGAACATTCCAGATTCAGGAGAACCTTCTAGAAACAGGAGAACCTTCCAGTTACAGGAGAACATTCCTGGCAACTATTAGACTTTACAATGAATCACCTCTGGCCAGATCCTCCTCAAATTGAACAACATCAATGAACATTACACCGCTTTCACTTTATATACACTTAGATACACTGTATTTACTTTCATTTTTATTATTTTTTAAATGTCCTTTATTTTTTAACTTCTTAAATGTAATATGTCCTGTCCTGCTATTTTATTGTATTGTATTCTTCTAAGAATCTAGTTACTAGAGAAGAAATAGCACAGACAGAGACAGACAGACAGCCCGTCCAACAGAGAGAGAGAGAGTTCAAAGGAGAGGCCAGGTGTCAGTGATCAGACTGATCACAGCAATCAACACAAAAAGCAGATTGAACTGTTGAACCCGGTTTCGCGCCACTTCTCCCAGTTTGAGTTGCGCTGCTCTCCTGCTTCAGTGACTAAGGAAACGCCACAGAGGGAACGACAGCCTCCTGACATGACATCTCTTCTTGAGGTAAGAATGCCAACTTAATTTAATTTCAGAGAGTAACGTTGTTGTATTGAACGAGCAACGTTAGTGACACTTTGAGGTTTCTACTCGGCTCTCTGGTGAGGGGTTGAGCTAGCCTCATGTGAGCTAGCGGGTAGCTACTTTTGAATTCGAGGCATAGTTTTCTGCAGTTCTGTGTCGCCTTGGACATCAAGAGTAAGTTAACTTGGCTATCTGTTCAGTGTGAAGTGTGTTCACGTTTCTTTAACATCGTCGATGTAACGTAGGTTGTCTGTTTCTGTGTTGAAAGAGCCAACATTAGCTTACTTTACACATGTTAGCCCAGGTGATGTTTAGCTAACGCTCGTGTTATAGGTTCATTAGTGGCAGGTGGGTTAAGACACCTGAGGGGTCACGTGCTACACACTTCATCTAATAACCACGATTTCATTGAAGTGCTTTGAAACTGGTTCCAAGCAGACATGTACAGACGAGCTCACAAATACCGAGCGTCCAGTCGACAGTCACGTGACCAGACACGTTATTGTACGTGTCTGTTCACGTGACGTCGGGACTCTGTTCACGTGACCGCTATAAACTGCGCTGTGTTGTCATATGCTGTCGGGACGGCTGTTAACGTGACGCTCTTAACGTGATGCTGTTGACGTGGTCGGGACTCTGTTCACGTGACTGTTGTTAACATGACGCTTTATACTGCGCTGTGTCATATGCTGTCGGGACTGCTGTTCACGTGACGCTCTTTACGTGATGCTGTTGACGTGGTCGGGACTCTGTTCACGTGACGCTCTTTACGTGATGCTGTTGACGTGGTCGGGACTCTGTTAACGTGACGCTCTTTACGTGATGCTGTTGACGTGGTCGGGACTCTGTTAACGTGACGCTCTTTACGTGATGCTGTTGACGTGGTCGGGACTCTGTTCACGTGACTGTTGTTAACATGACGCTTATAACTGCGCTGTGGCGGACATGACAGCTCACAGCTCCTCAGAAGCACCGTGAGCTGTCCAGTGAGGGGATGGTTTCATGATCAAATCTTCATTTACCGTCCACATTATCAGATGAGGACGTCACCAAAGAGTGTCCTTTGAGTCGATGTTTACATTTATGTAATTAAGAAGTAGAACATTTAGTTAACCATGATCGGATACAAGTTGTCAAGGATAAACGGAAGTAAGTTGTTTTAAGTTCAGTGTCTTAATTTAACAACAGAATACATCGTTATTGTTAGAACCACTTTTATGTTGTAAATGCTATTTAAAGTTATATTATTATTGTTAATCTTTTCTATTTTGTCTTTTTTCTGGCTGTAGAGAGAATCATGTCAGCCCACAGACAACCGGTTGACCTGTGAGTCTTCAAGCAGTAATGATGACTACGCCTGCCTTAAGTTCCAGTTTCCTGGACATGTCAGCATGAGATTCTGTCCCCACCTGTCTTCAGTCTGGACCCAATGATTCGGACACCAGTCTTGTCGAGGCTAAATTGAGGTAAGCGGTGATGTAGTTCAGTCTAGCAAATGATGGGTGCCAGCACAACTCAAACTAAAATATGTGGTGGCAGTTTTTCTGATTCATTTTCACATTACCCTTTTCAACACTGATAATAACTAATTGCGCAAAACTTGCTTACATTTTTCAGATCAAGCATTGACGGGAAAACACCCAAAGTCCATCACTGTGTAAGTATCCACTGCAGCATATATATTATTTCTTAAGTACTTTAATGATCTTAGCAAAGCACTTTTTAGACATTTCCCCCACTGGCCATAAAAACTGGGTAGCTTTTCCTTCGGCCTTCCTTCCTTTGAGTTGTACGGTGGCCCTGAGAGGTCAGGGCACTGCAACTTAATAAAACATGCTAATACACAAAACACAAGCAAATTAAGAAAACAACTTCATCAAATTGACAGCACATGTGCAGCATTTAGAAAAAGCGCTGCAAATTCAGATGACACAACGCGGTACAGAAAAGCGCTGCAAATTAAGAAAAGATGTTTCAAGAGGGCACTAAATCGTGATGAACACGGCTTGGACAGGCTTGCTGTTGCTATGGTTTGTGACTCATGAAGTTATTGAAATGTGTTTCTGATGGAAGTGCTAAGACATGCACTAGGTGCATCTTTAAATAGGTAAACATTTAATTACTATCATTCTAAAAGCTGACTGTGTTCAGATTGACAGGATGTTTCATAACGGCAACTGTTGGTACAGACAATTTCAAAATAGTTTGTTTAAGCTTGTTTAAAGGAATGGTAAGAAAACAAAGCTAACTTTCTAAGGACTTTCCAGTGAATTTGTTTGTCCTTCTCTTTTTTTCCCAGATGCACCGAGGATCTGGCTGATTACTGGAAATTTGGAAGATTGTTCTTTATCTGCACTGTCACTTCTGGTAAATATTTATGGACCTTTTGTATGTTTTGCTTTGACTTATCAACTGATGGTGAATAATTGGTTGATTTTGAAAATGTACATTAAATAAAATGTTTTAAAATCAATATTGGTGTGTACTTTCTTTGTAATTAAGTTTCTAACCCCTAGTTAAATTGAAACATTGAAAGTTTTTTAGATGTTTAAATGTATTTAGATTTTTCACAGTAATCTCAAAAGCTTATATTTCATAATAATTGAACACTTTATTGAAGGTGTTTGATTGTAATAATACAGGAGAAATCTGTAAAATCACAGAATTTCACTGCAAAACCTTTAGAAATATCACTTTATCGAAGGTGTTTAATTGTAATAATATAGGAAAAATCTGTAAAATTACAGTATTTCACTGCAGAAGCTTTAGAAATATCACTTTATTGAAGGTATTTGACTGTAATAATATAGGAAAAATCTGTAGAATTACAGTATTTCACTGCAAAACCTTTAGAAATATCACTTTATTGAAGGTATTTGACTAATAATATAGGCAAAAATCTAAAATTACAGTATTTCACTGCAGAAGCTTTAGAAATATCACTTTATTGAAGGTATTTGACTGTAATAATATAGGCAAAATCTGTAAAATTACAGTATTTCACTGCAAAGCCTTTAGAAATATCACTTTATTGAAGGTATTTGACTGTAATAATATAGGAAAAATCTGTAAAATAACAGTATTTCACTGCAGAACCTATAGAAATATCACTTTAATTAAGGTGTTTGATTGTAATATTACAGGAAAAATCTGTAAAAAAACAGTAATTTCACTGCAAAATCTTTAATGAAAATTACTGTAAATTTATGGTTTTCGTCCTTTATTTGAAGTAAGGTATTTTACCTTAAATTTACGGTTTTTGTTTGGCAGCCGTAGCTGCCACTCATTTGACCTTCTTTTTACGGGTTTTTTTCTTACAGTGTATGCAATGACAATAAAACCCATATCAGATATCAGAAAAGTGATACCGATAGCAATAGAGTACTTTATAGCTAGCTAACTCCCCCCCCCCCCCCCATTGGTGGGACTACGTTGTCACGGAAGGATAACGCCCACCCTACGGTTCCAGATATGATGAATCCCTCCATAGGAGCCATAGAGGATGAGTAATGCAGCCTCTGCTTCCCGGCCAGGGTAGAGCCGATGGCTCCGCCTCCTCTTTTGGTTAGCGCTGTTCCTGGCGTTGGCTCTGACGCTCCCGCGTTCAGGGTTGGGTTGAGGTGCTGCCGTAAAGGACCAATCACACGTCGCATGAATCAAAAAAGGCTGTCGGGGATTCAATTCAGTTCAGTTTAATACAGTTTATTTGTATCGCCCATTTTCACAACTTATAAATTAGTCTCGGAGGGCTTTACAATCTGTACATATAGACATCTTTGACCTTTGACCTCACATCGGATCAGGAAAAACTCCCAAACAACCCTGAAAAAAATGGAAGAACCCTTCAGGAGAGAACAGAGGAGGATCCCTCTCCAGGATGGACAGAACAATAGATGTCATGTGACCAGAAGGAATCATTACACACAAATTAAAATACAGTAACAACACAATGAATGAGTATGACAGAGTGTATGAATAGTTGGTAGTAGGCATATTCCACGATGGAGACCTCCAGGATCCATCAGGCAGATGGAGGTAGAGAGGAGGAGTGGGCGGAGTCTCAACATGGGAGACCGGGCCGGTTTCCTGCCGTTCACCATTTATTTGGTCCTTTGCAGGATTGCGTAACAATTGAAATGGCTAAAAAAGCAGGTAGATTTCATGTAGCTTTTTTATAGGGAGTTTTTCCCAGCATGCATTGCTGGAAAAGCAGTAGGATGTATTTAAAGGGGCGGTCTCTCTGCACTTGTGTTTAGTTTCTTGGGATTTAACCCGAACAGATGCATATTATACCGTAACCTCCATGCAGTGCCCTTCTTCACGCATGCAGTCTAAGTACTTTACAGTCCCATGCTCACCCCCCCCCCCCTCCCCCCTCTCTCTGTGTCACCGTATTGCTCTCTCGCCCTTGCTACTGGCCTCTGTCACTTAAACACACACACAACTGAAATAATACTCAGAATGTGTTTTTTAACGATCCAACATACACACTTCATTTTCCATCTGTCACACAGAAACCGCTAAATCTCTTTTTAATTTCCTCACTACGCCACTTTTATAAAAGCGTACACACACACACACACACACACACAGCCGCATACAGCACCAGCAGGGAGAGAGTGACAGTGAAAAGAATGAGAGCGACAGCGCTGGATAAAAGACTGAGAGGGACAGAGGGGAAGAGTTAAAGCGTGATGGAGCCGTGCATGATGGGAGAAAAACAACTCGACTCATTAGCTCTAAATCAGACCACGCATCTAACATGCCTCAATATGCACAGAGAATACATATATATATATATGAGGTGTATATTTTTATATATATATATGACCGTCTATATATATAAATACAGTCTATATTTATATATATAGATATATATAAATATATAGATAGTCTATATATATATATATTAATATATATATGACCGTCTATATATATATAAATTCAGTCTATATTTATATATATAGATATATATAAATATATAGATAGTCTATATATATAAATACAGTCTATATTTATTTATATATATATATATATATATATACGACAGTCTATGTATAAATACAGTGTATATTTATTTATATATATATAAATATGACAGTTTGTCATATATATATATAGTCTGTATATATAAATACAGTCTATATTTATTCATATACATATATATATATACTGTATATATTAATGTGGGAGAAGACGAAAACGGTTACGTTTTAAACAAAGTGACGCTTTAAAGTAGGTCTTGAAGAACAATACATAAAACAATATAAATAAATGCCATCGCTAGTATTGATGGTTTATGGTGTGTTCAAAGTCAGTGGGGTATTTTATAACTCTATTAGCCTTCAGCCTCCAGCGTTGAGTCCATCCACCACTACAGTTCATCCTCGAGGCTCACCTTGTAAAGAGTCTCCATATGAATATTCAGAGGGGGGTTCAGAGAGGAGGCGGAGCTTGGGAAGATGCAGGGGGGGGTTCTGAGAGAGGAGGCGGAGCTTGGGGAGATGCAGAGGGGGGTTCTGATAGAGGGGGCGGAGCTTGGGGAGATGCAGAGGGGGGTTCTGAGAGAGGAGGCGGAGCTTGGGGAGATGCAGAGGGGGGTTCTGAGAGAGGAGGCGGAGCTTGGGGAGATGCAGAGGGGGGTTCTGAGAGGAGGCGGAGCTTGGGGAGATCAAGAGGGGGGTTCTGAGAGAGGAGGCGGAGCTTGGGAAGATACAGGGGGTTCTGAGAGAGGAGGCGGAGCTTGGGGAGATTCAGGGGGGGGTTCTGAGGGAGAAGGAGACACAAGAATAGCAGGAGGGAGGGGCTAGGAGCCTGAGGGAAGGCTGAACGAGGAAACAGGAGTCATGTAAGGAGAGACAGAGCGGTCGGTTAACTTTGTTAGTGTTCACGTTCAGATGTTCACCAGTTATTAATAAATCAGTGAGGCCAGCGCCCATGGAGTGTGTGTGTATGTGTGTGCGTGTGTGTGTGTGTGTGGAGGAACACCTGCTGTGTCTTTATTCCAGTCTTTAATTAACGTGCTCAGTCTCAGTCTCCAGGCGACTTGCTCCCTGAGTCCTCGTCCTCCTCGTAGATGAAGAGCCGTGGCTCGGAGCCTCGTGACGGAGACACGTCTCTGGCTTCATGTTTAATATCCGACACGACGTGTTCTGATGCTCGTGAACTTTGACCTGTGGCGACAGAAGAGGCGTGGCCACGGACGGCTGTGGGCGGGATTTAGACGTGAGGTGAGAAGGAAAGGAATCAAGAGTACGGACTGTGGAGCGGGAAAGGCCTCTGACTCCTAGAGGAGGACACTTGTCTCCTCAATTTATGAGGACGCTACTCTCCTCCACAGTGAAGCCACTCACCTTGTTTTAATCTACTCACTATCAGAGGAGGTCAGAGGGAGGCGTGTGGAGAGGGGGAGGGGACACGAAGCAAGAGAAGAGGTGCAGGAGGGAGAGAGAGAGATGGAGGGAGAGAGGGTGAGAGAGGAGATGTCGAGGGGAGAGAGAGAGAGGGAGATGGAGAGGGCAGATAGGGGTGATAGAGAGAGAGAGAGGTGAGAGGGAGAGGGATGGAGGGAGGAGAGAGAGGGAGATGGGAGATAGGGGTGATAGAGAGAGATAGAGAGGGAGGAGAGAGAGGCTGACGGCTCAAGTTGAGTTCAGTCTGCTTCGTTTCTCAGTTGGAGCAGAGAGACTGAACACAGCTGGAGGCTCTCACTGTGTGTGTGTGTGTGTGTGTGTGTGTGTTTACACTAGAAAGAGAGAGCGAGAGAGAGAGAGAGAGAGGGGAGGGCAAGGACAGCCAGAGATCAAAGACACACACACACAGGAAGCGGCCCGTGCTGCTGTTGGATGTGATCTTGATATCTGCAAAGATAATAGATATGGTGAGGTCACACACACTCACACAAAAACACACAATCACAGCTCACACAAACACGCTCTCACACACACACACACAATCACAACTCACACACACACACACACACACTAGAGAGGAGGGCGAGCAGAGACACATGGGAGTCTCCGTCCAATGGGAGCGCGGCGTGTTCAGGAAACGATGTGTACAAAGAGAACATGGACCTCTGAAAGGGGGCGGGACTCCAGTCTGCCCTCGGGCGCTGGGGGGAGGAGTCTGGATTAGGGGTCAGGTCTAGATTAGGGGTCAGGTCTGGATTCAGGGTCAGGTCTGGATTAGGGGTCAGGTCTGGATTTAGGGTCAGGTCTGGATTAGGGGTCAGGTCTGGATTCTGGGTGAGGTCTGGATTAGGGGTCAGGTCTAGATTAGGGGTCAGGTCTGGATTCAGGGTCAGGTCTGGATTAGGGGTCAGGTCTGGATTCAGGGTCAGGTCTGGATTAGGGGTCAGGTCTGGATTCAGGGTCAGGTCTGGATTAGGGGTCAGGTCTGGATACTGGGTGAGGTCTAGATTAGAGGTCAGGTCTGGATTCAGGGTCAGGTCTGGATTCTGGGTGAGGTCTAGGTTAGGGGTCAGGTCTGGATTCAGGGTCAGGTCTGGATTAGGGGTCAGGTCTGGATTCAGGGTCAGGTCTGGATTAGGGTTCAGGTCTGGATTAGGGGTCAGGTCTGGATTCAGGGTCAGGTCTGGATTATGGGTCAGGTCTGGATTAGGAGTCAGGTCTAGATTAGGGGTCAGGTCTGGATTAGGGGTCAGGTCTGGATTAGGGGTCAGGTCTAGATTAGTGGTCAAATCTGGATTAGGGGTCAGGTCTGGATTAGGGGTCAGGTCTGGATTAGGGGTCAGGTCTGGATTAGGGCAGGGGGCAACGAGGGGTTCATCCGTGATTAGGTCCCTCCCCCTCAACGGGACTCCTCCCCCTGTGAGCGATGATCTCTCGATGCATGGTTACCTAATATCCAAGAATCTTTTATTATTTACTTTTTACTCTTTGTGAGATTAATTTCTCCCATCGAGATTTAAGAGGCTCTGGATTATTGACTCTATATGATCACGTGTGTGTGTCATCGACCTGTGTGACATCATATCACGGTGAGCTCACACACATGAACACACCGGCATGTCTATTAACCCTGCAGTGCCCTGAAGCCCCGCCCCTTCCGCCACCCACACACACAACAATCTCAACCTGTTTATTAGTTTATTGATATCTTACGTGGAGCTCAACTCAGACGACGCACACACACACACACACACACACACACAGCCTGGAAACACTCCAGTGGCCTCCAGTGCACCCGGAGCCCTCTGCTCCAGCCCCTAATTTAATTTCATTTAATCTCATTTCTGTAAACACTTGTCTCCCCCTCCTCCCCCGAGCGTCGCCGCCACTCTCCAGAAGCGGCATCATTAGCGCCGGCGCTAGGGATGGGCATCGAGAACCGGTTCTGTTTTAGAACCGGTTCCCAGTGAACCGATTGTTTGGGATCGTTAGCCAAATTCTTTAACGGTTCTGCTAACGGTCCTCTGTGGATTTGCGCATGCGCGAACTTTTTTAGTTTCTTCAGACTGCAGCAAACATGGCAACTAGGCAGAAGCGCTCTAAAGTTTGGCTCTATTTCACAAGACAAAATGACAACGACGCCACTTGTAACGTGTGTCAAAAATCTATTTCGTCGAAGGGAGGAAATACAACTAATATGAAGAAGCATTTGAACACAGCGTGGAATTAAATGACAGGAATGTCACGTGTTCGATGCAGCAGCTCAGCTAACGTCGGCGCTTCATCTCTTTCTGTCCAAGGTAAACTCCTCCGAAGTGATCACAACCACTCACTGTGTGAAGCAATTTGCCTTTATTGTGTGGAGTCGATCAAGTTATCTTCTGTCCTTCGTTTGAAGCACACATTTGAGCTCCGGCATTGGTCTCCCATTATCGATCGCGTCACGTTTGGATTTCAAGTCCAGTTTTGAGAAATGTTTGATCGTAACGGTATTAATTATCGGAGGGCGTGTGTTATCAGCAAACGTTCGCGTTATCGTGTTAACCCATTATTAAACTGAGCATATCTATTTTTAATCCATTATTAAACTTAGCATATAGCTACGCTAGCTTAGCTACAGAATCTTCCATTGTCACCCTACATTGAGGCGAGGTCGTGTTTGCCTCCCCTCTTAATGTGGCTTATGTCAGCTCAGCAAATTCAGCGATTTTGTTCGTGCCATTTGTTTCATTGTGTAAACCAGCTTTCACTATATAAATAATCTCCATTGCCATCCCATTTAGCTGATGAGGTTCAGAGTCAGACCGGTTCAGAGGCTGGTGGTCTGTCTGGGTCACAGGCTACAGCACGTCTTGTACACCTCCTCATATCTTTGTGTTCAGGCATCCTCCACCCCATCTGAGAGAGTGTTCTCCACGGCTGGAGACACAATAAGTCCTGAGAGATTGCGTATCCTCCCGGAGAAAGCAGACATGCTTATTTTTCTGCACAAGAATTGTTGATGATCCATACAATTGATGGTGCACACTTGGTATTTGCCACTGCTAGTTTCATTTTTGGCAGCTCAGTTCATATACCCTTTTAAAAAAAGGAAGGAGCACTGTAATTTCTAGGAACATGTTTAAATTAAACAGAATACATTTTATTTAAGTTATGTAAGTTTTATTTTAAGTTCAAGAGTAATATCGTATAAATGTTTTTTGTGATTTAAAAAAAGTAAATGTGTATGTATACATACTGTGTGTGTGCAGCATTATATAAAAGAAAATTAATGTGAATAAACCCGTTTGTGCTCTTTTTTTCACCCCTTGCCCAAAATAATCGATAAGAGAATCGATAAGGAATCGAATCGATAAGCAGGAATCGATAAGGTATCGGAATCGTTAAAATCTTATCAATTCTCATCCCTAGCCGGCGCTCCTCGGCCGATCGTCCTGATTAATCTGTGTTCAGCGTGTGTCATCCCGTTATTTGCCACTTGCTTCTTGTTCTCGGTGATTACGTCTCGGAGCTCAGAGCTCGGCCACGCCGGCCTCGCTCGGTCTCCGTGTTCCACTGAAGAGAGGCGGACCGAGCCGCCCCCCCCCCCCTGTCGGAGCGCCGCCGTCTGACCGGTGACTCGCCGCCGACACCCCGGCACTCCTGACCCACACCTTGCTTTGTGGTTTCATGATGAGGTGAAACACGGCTCAGGCTGTGTGCCGGTTGGTTTCTTGTGAATGAGTCCTGTTTCCCGCCGCTGGCCTCGGCCTGGAACTGATGGTTATTAAGTCCTCCTCTGTATTGATGGTTCGGTCACATGGCCTCAGTTCGGGGTTCACACTAAACCTGCTGGTCGGTCTGAATCAGTATGGGACACATGCTGGAGGCTGGATAAGTGGTGCTGTGATTACATCATGCACAATGTGTGTGTAGCATTCATCCCTCCCTCTCAATTGGAGGTAATGTAACATGCAATCTCTTTTATAATCGAGGATATGAAGCGAACACGAGAGGGGCAGGTGTCAACTCTCTCACACACACACACACACACACACACACACACACACACACACACACACACACACGGTTTCCCTTGTGTGATAAAGCCTTTTAGTGTGCCGGGGCGAGAGTTAATAGGCGGATCATGCCGCAGCAGAGGAGGCACTTGCATGTAAGTAATCGCTAATGAGCTTGTGACAGTGACGCTAAACACACCTGATTGTGCTTGTGGGTGGACGAGAGAGGGAGAGAGGAGAGAGAGAGAGAGAGAGAGAGAGAGGGAGAGAGGGAGAGAGGGAGAGAGAGAGAGAGAGAGAGAGAGAGAGAGACATAGCTGGACACGGAGGACGAACACGGGGCCGGACCGGAAATAGAGATCGGAAAAAAATAGATCGGAAGAATAGAGATCGGCAAAAAAGAGATCGGAAAAATCAAACCCGGCCAAGACAACATGGGGACACACTGAAAGAAGCAGAGCTGCCGGTCAGGGCCTAAAGTCACCCTCAGGCACATGGAGTGTGCTGACGTCACCTGTTGGTTTGTGGTCGTGAAGCATCGAGGTCAGTGTTTTGTCCGTCGCCATCTTGGTTCTGTCGCCATATTGGTTCCGTCGCCATCTTGTTTTTTTACACTCCAACCAAGCGCTGAGTAAGACATTCGTATGTGACCACAATATGTTTCTCTTTTAATTGTTGTATTAAACCTTTATTTAACCAGATTAAAAATCACTTTTTTGAGGGAGACTTGGACAAGACAGGCAGCAACATATGAAACACATAGTTACAAACAAAACACAGAACAAGACGAGTTAAAATAAAGTAAAAGTTAAGAGACAGTGACATAACAGAGTTAATTTAAGAAACATTAACATTGTTGGGAACCTGCCTCCTTTTCATTCATTTTATATTTAAAGGCAGCACGTGTTATCAGTTCTTTGAGTTTTAAATGATAGTACCGTTAAAGCTCTACTATCAATAATAATCCATTTAATTTATACAGCGCTTTTTAAGGAGGTCAAGAGAGAGAACTTAAGACGCTTCAACACGGGCCCCACTTGTCAGAACCTGGTCCGCCACACAAGCAATCCGGCAATCTGTTTATTCAACTTTATTGAATAAAAACATGTATTAGATGACAGATCAATGACTACTATAAGTCTTATGAATTGCAGCCCAGTCAGTTAGGCGTGTCCCATCACTCCGAGGCAGCCCGTGGATGAGGACGTCAGGAGTCCCTTCATGGTGCGATGACTTTGATGCTATTGAGCTGAACGGTATCCTAGAAACTGAGATTAATAAACTTAAGTGTTATTGATCTCAAAGGATGCTTTCTCTGGGCACGCCGTGTGTTCAGAGACGATCGGGGACACAAACGTTCCACAAGGACACCGGAGCATCGACTGACTGTTGCTACACGGTGGGTTTAGAAATCCGGACTTTAGTTCAGCTTTCCAGTTTCAATTGGCATCAACCTTTTAAAGGTTATTGTTTCTGTCGTCTCTCAGTGGTCTATATACACCAGTAGAGAACACGTGGCGGTCTGTGGGTCGTGGGAGTCGTTGTCGTGGTTCCTGTGGTTTCTGGGTTCCATGTAATCTACACGTCGGTCTCAGCATCCTTTATTCAAGCGACAATATGAACAAAATGAGATCCGTATCATTTCAAGTCCTCTTTTGGAATGTTCTGTCCCAGTTCCACCCTCCCTTTGGCCTTTTGATTATCTTCACTACCCAGATTGGATAACCATCTAATTTGTTCGGAGCTCCATTTCTTTATATCTTGATCCTCTTCCCCTCTTTTTTCTTTTCTGTTTTTTTAATAATTCCGTTAGATGAATTCCTCGCTGGCCTTTGATCTGAGCGGTGGAATGGAGGCTCATCGGACGGGGGAAGCAGAACCCTTCGGAGGGACTGTGAGGGAGAGATCAACAAGGCAGGGACATGAAAAGAAAGAGGCGCATGAAAGCCGACAACAAGAGCCAATCGACGCGGCCGCTGTGGATTCTTTTGTTTTGTCGAGATGTGACGGAGATGTATCCTTTAGTGCCGCTTGGCGTACGGACATCTCCCTTTCCTTCCTCCTGTCCCCCCTCTGGAGTGAGCTCTCGGTTCCTCTGCTCTCTAACAGGCGGTTCTCCACCCGTAGGGAACCCTCTGTTCTCTACCTGGATGCTCTTCCCTGTGTCAATGAGAGGCTTTTCTCTGTTGTTATGCAGCAACGCCTCCTGAGAAGAACCCTTGCCACTGACTCGGGTTAATCAGGGAAGCTTAATCTGATTTGACATCTTCTCCTTCAGCAGAATCCATATTCATCAAGGCCGAGATTATAATATGTATTGGAAATATATGAATACACAACTGCTCTCCATGCCACAACAAAACAACAGAACAACAGCACTGCCTTCAGAAATGATAAGCAGAAGGAATCACCACCATAAATGAATGCACAACAGTGTTTGTACCGCTTTAGCCTCAATACTGCCGCGATACTGCCATACTGCCTCAATTTTGCTTCAATATTGTCATCATGTCTCAATACTGTCCAGATACTGCCTCGATATGGTCTCAATACTGCCTCAATACTGCCTAAATACTGCCATACTGCCTTGATACTGCCACATTGCCTTAATACTGTCCAGATACTGCCTCGATACGGTCTCTATACTTCTTCAATACTGCCATACTGCCTCACTACTGCCTCAATACTGCCTGAATACTGCCTCAATACTGCATGAATACTGCATGAATACTGCCTGAATACTGCCTCAATACTGCCTCAATACTGCCTGAATACTGCCATACTGCCTTGATGCTGCTTTGGTGCAGCAATTTCTTTATTGCTTGTTACATTCAGATTTGGTGCTTCCAATTATTCGGTGTATGTGAGAAAAACTAATTCAACATTTTTTGGGAAATAAAATAATACCAATATAAAGTAGGAATTCATGATAACTATCACATGAGTGAATGTTAGATATGAGATGATGAGCAGAAGCAACAACAAATCAACCTCTTTTTCGAAGAGTAATATTCACGTTCTGTATGTAGTATTCATGACCACAAATTGCAGTTTCAAAGATATACAGAATATTGACATATAAAATAATGACAGGGAGAACAGATGAATCCACCCCCGCTGTGTAAAAGCCTTTATGCAAAACGTCTCTTCCCTTGCGAGGTCTGCTCGTACGACGGAGCGAAGTCGGACTCACCAAACTCTCAAATGTCAGAAATCAAGTGTTTCAGCCGGATGTTTTCCAACTGTGAGATTCAATCATGAATATTAATCCACACCCCTGAAGTTGCTTTCCACATCTACCTGTTCACTGACGTGTGGGAAAGGGTCATCCATGTATTGTCAGAGATGACGAGGCAGTGTCAGCAGACGTATGAGGAACTCTTAGAGAATGTAAACATTACTTTGACAGATGCCAAAGAAACATCCCCCAGAAGCAAAGACCCATGAGCTATTCTCAATGGTGTCAACACTGATGACACCACGCAAGGTGCATGTTGGGGGTTCAGTATTCGGCCCAAGGACACGCCGGTCAGGGGAGCGGGGGATCGCACCACTGATCTTCCCTTTTAGAGGAGCCTCTGGTCCACTGCCCCGGCTGATGTGTCTGTCCAGAGAGGCACTGTGTATGTGGCTCATACCAGGTGTCTGGAGCACTTCTGAATATATTCATATTTGAATCTCAGAGAAAATTGTCCCAAATTACTCAAACGTGGCACAAATTGGTTTGTACGAGCGGCTCACGCACGAGGACCAATCGGATAGGAGTTGCTTCTAAAGGGACCACCTGTAGAGATGCATCTGCCTGTTAACAAACCAGTGTGCTGCGACACACAGGCACAGAGCAGTGTGTGCTGTGCACTTAGCATTGCACTCAAGCAAACAAGATGGGTCCTTTTTATCAGAGATAAATGGATGACATACTTGAAGAGGTGGGAGTTGGATGCTATCTACACTGAGGTACCTTACTATTTCAACTTAAATTGCATATCTACCACCTATTCATTTAGATAATAATAGCTTTTGTGTGGAGTATCATAAATCAAGTCAGCCCCTTGTTGGTGGACATGTGCTGGTCTGAATGGCTAGTCCCTCATCTATAATCAAAAGGACAAGAGAGGCTTGAATACATTTGAATATATACAGTATAGGTCATTCAGTGTTATTCAAGATTCAAGATCAATGCCTAACCTCAATTATTCAAGATCAATGCCTAACCTCAACTATTCAAGATCAATGCCTAACCTTAACTATTCAAGATCAATGCCTAACCTAAATTATTCAAGATCAATGCCTAACCTCGACTATTCAAGATCAATGCCTAACCTCAACTATTTAAGATCAATGCCCAACCTCAACTATTCAAGATCAATGCCTAACCTCAACTATTCAAGATCAATGCCTAACCTTAACTATTCAAGATCAATGCCTAACCTCAATTATTCAAGATCAATGCCTAACCTCAACTATGTAAGATCAATGCCTAACCTCAACTATTCAAGATCAATGCCTAACCTCGACTATTCAAGATCAATGCCTAACCTCGACTATTCAAGATCAATGCCTAACCTCCCAACCTCAACTATTCAAGATCAATGCCTAACCTCAACTATGTAAGATCAATGCCTAATCTCAACTATTCAAGATCAATGCCTAACCTCGACTATTCAAGATCAATGCCTAACCTCAATTATTCAAGATCAATGCCTAACCTCAACTATGTAAGATCAATGCCTAACCTCAACTATTCAAGATCAATGCCTAACCTCGACTATTCAAGATCAATGCCTAACCTCGACTATTCAAGATCAATGCCTAACCTCAACTATTTAAGATCAATGCCCAACCTCAACTATTCAAGATCAATGCCTAACCTCAACTATTCAAGATCAATGCCAAACCTCGACTATTCAAGATCAATGCCTAACCTCAACTATTTAAGATCAATGCCCAACCTCAACTATTCAAGATCAATGCCTAACCTCAACTATTCAAGATCAATGCCAAACCTCGACTACTATGCAAAGTTCAAATGGCTCTTCCTTGTTCATGAACATGTATCAGAGACCTGCATTATCTCTTGGGATGTGATGTCATAGATGTGGATCCAGTCTCTACACTTTTCAAGAGACAGGGCCTGATTTCTGTCATGATTTGGCATAATTAAGCTGCCGATCATGTTCTTACAGGACAAGCCATATCTTAGTCACAACGGCAGCTCTGGTCTTGGATCACTGTGTCTTTCTTTTCATTTGGGCTACATATCTTTAGTAAAAGCACATCTTTTATGCCGTCAATCTCAATTGAATTCAAAAGGTATTCATCTGAAATCTTTCAACTATCTTCATCTACCAGAAGGTGTGGGGATTGATAGAATGAGATCCGGTATAAGAAGTGATGTTCTTCCTTTGCAGTAAGCACCTTGAATTTGTTTTCAATTTATATTGAAATACTTACGGTCTCCGCATCTTTGTCGTCTCACATTCACAGATTTCCGTCCCTCCAACCGGTTCCTCCAGCACCGTGCTGCTGACCAGTGTCTTGTTCCTGATTATGAGCTATCAGTCATCGCCAATTCAACCCCTCAATACCCCGCCCCCCCCCCCCCTAACCCCCAACATCTTCCTCTTCCCTTCACACCAACATCATCGGCGTCAGATCTGACGAGGTGTCGACCCGTGTAACGGCTGTATTCACTGGGTGGAGCGACACTGAGGCAGAGCAGAGTGTCTCTATGCGACCTCCTGGAAGCTGCTCACATCTTTATTTGTCATAGTTTAGAAGGACGCCGCTGGTAGTGACACACTCAGGGGGGGGGTTGTACCCGACTCTTGATTCTTCTCCTCCTCCATTCATCTCGTTGTTCAGATGTTTCGGTGCACTCTCACATCACTCCCGCCAGTTGTGTTCAGGAAGAAAAAAAAAGAAGCTCTATTAAGCGACTTTAAGCTGGACCACTTATCAGCTAAAGAGATGGATGTCTTCCCCGGGAAGTGATGGAGACGCACGGGAAACTAAAAGGAGAATCAAGACACTCTTTATGCTGCATCCCCCGACTTCCTCCCTTACTCGTGCCATGAATAAATAGTCTGTGCCGAGCCGCCGAGTTCTACGAGGTGGGAGGGAGCCCGGGCTGAAATGGGCGAATAGGGTTAGATCTATTCAACACTTCATCCCGAAAATCACTACAATACTTTCTGATTTATGGAGTGGTAAAAAGAGATCTCAAAATATGTCCTGGCTTCTAGGAAATTAGCACATAATTAATAAGACTGTGTCTCATTTGAATATTTAAACATGACATTTCAGAAAACTTGGGATACAAAAACCACTTATCGTCCTAATCTGACTAATCAATTGGGAAAGTTTCACGGTGATATTTAGAAGTTAAATGTTAAACTTATCTTGAAGAATAAAAATAATTTCAGGATTAAAGCTAAACCATAAACCCAGAGACCATCAACCCGGCCTGCGTGTTTATAGGGAATCCTAGAAGAACACAAAATGAAGAGATACATTTACAGTATATTTCTAAATAAATATATATTTCTATAAATGTAAATATATATATATAAATGTATATATGTATATAAATATATATATATACTGTATGTATATTTCTATATATATTTCTATATATATTTCTAAATAAATATATATTTCTAAATAAATATATATTTCTATATATATATATATAAATAAATGTATATGTATATTTCTATATATATATTTCTAAATAAATAACAAAGGACCCCATGTTGATGTTTTCTCCATTAATCAGTCATCGTGACTTGTGTTTTTATCATCTACTCTATTAGTCCTCCTCCATCCTTCTGCTCCTTCTGCCACTTCATAAGAAATTGCATTTTTTCCTTGCTTTGAGATTATTCTCATAAAATCCCAACAACGCCAACGTTCTAAGTAGCTGCGCTTACAGTTTCACCTTTTTGAGAAGCACAGTTATATGCGTGACCTCGGGCGTCACCGGAGTGACAGATGTGGCCTCACACCTGGATGACTGTTTTTCATGTAAAGGAGGTTGAGTCGTTTCAAGTTGCGTACTTGTATTTTGTGTTTACGTATTTCACGGTTCAAGTTATTTTCCGACATCCTCATCCTCGGTTTTAGTGCTTTTTTTTCAACGGTATTGCGTTGCTAAGCAACGGCTCCTTCACTTCCTGTCCACTGACTTCCTGTTCACGACCACCGCGACTGGAAATAACTGTTTATATGTCGACGATTAAAACTGTGAAGCGGTCTCGGTGTTGGACAGTTGTGACATCACAGCCCCAATAAAATTCAACCGGCAGCTTTGAGTTTTTTTAAGATGGCTCCTTGGATTCTGCGTTGCGATACTTTCATCGTATTTCTACTGCTTAATTCTGACAAATACTAGTTTCACCTTTAACAATATAACTGTTCTAGCTGAGTCTTGAGACGGCTCATGAATATAATTGGTGCACGGACGGACTTTAATTCTAATCCCCAATTTTTTTCTTTCGGTTTTACCTTAATGCCTGACCATCATGCGGGCTTTAGTCTAATTAGTTCACAGTAATTATGGTGTCTGAAGAAATTTAAGCGAGAGAGAGAAAATAAAGGACATTAACCTCATCGCCCGTTACGCCTGTTGGAAACATGCCTCGGCTCTACAAGCGCCTCCAATCTCCCGGTTTCAGCGCCTCTGACAGCTGTTTGGCCATCACCCAGATAAAAGCTGACAGAACTGACATCATGACAGGCCCGGCTAAAAAAAAAAAAAAAAGCGGTTCACTGCCCCTCTATACGTCCGTTGCTCTGGATGTTAATGTGCAGCGAGTGTGCAGCCCCATCAGCATGTTGCTCACGCCGCCGTCGCCGCCGAGCGGGGAAGCTCCACGCAAACAGGCAAATGCCACCAGCCTCTAAATGTCAATTAACTGTGATTCATCTCTCTGGTGCATCGGGGAGAGGAGGAGGAGGAAGATGAGGAGGAGGAGGAGGAAGAGGGATGGGGGGGCAGCAGAGGGCTGCCACTCAGCTCACTGCCCCTCCTCTCTCGACTCCATCGGAGACGACGCTCCACGAGCCGCACGGCGACTTCTGCAGGAGCGTAAGCTGCAAATTGTGGGGAAATTGGAGTTGTGAGCGCATCATGGGAAAATGGGCTGAGCAAACATCTGCCTGATAACATGGATGTGTGTGTGTGTGTGTGTGTTTTAACTCTTAACTACTGTCAGTATCAACGGAGAAAGTGGGTGCTTCAGTGAGGGGGGCGGGGGAGGGGGGTAGATAACTGTGTGGCTGTAGAACGAGAGGCGGACAGGCCTTCGTATCGCCTCGTCACTGGACTCGTGTTGTCCTGCCGGGGTTCTCGTGGTCACTGGTCGGCCATGTGTCTCGTTAGATGTTCAAAGACCATGCAGGGCTCCGCAGGGCAAGTTGACGGGTTGCCAGGTTGCCGTTGGCAGTTTCGGCAACCGTAGAGGACGCCTGCATGGTTGCCAGCCTGGCAACCACTGTCTGAAGCTAATGTTGCGCCGTGTGCGAGGCGCCTGGATCACTCGGGAGAACGGTGTTGGTGTGTTGGAACATCTTTTTAAAGTGATGAGGAATAATTCTGTCAAATGTGTTTGAAAGCTACGAGCCTGTTGGGGGGGGGGGGGGGGGAGTATTAATCAGAGATGTAGAGAGATCCCACATTTTTTTTTTTTAAACACGCACATCTGTGTGAGTTTTAGCTCAGATGCTAAAATAGAAAAAGAGCCCTACTCCAAACGACCACAAGAGGCACACTTTCTGTTCCGCTAGTGAGTCAGTGAGCTCCGTCTCCATGAAGCCAGAGTCTGAGGGGAATGAATGGTTCCTGATGCGCTCTCATGCACTCTGCCCCCCCCCCCCCACATCCCTTCATGGCTCCATCTCACGGCTCTACTCTGTGGACTCCTTTCATTCCTCAACGCTCTCGCTGCTTTCCAGTCGGCCTTCTTCCCCTCCGTCTCCATCTCTCTGCTTCAGTCGTTCCTCTCGTCGCTTCTTTGCTTGAAGGAAAAACTGACTCTCTCTCTCTCTCTCTCTCTGCGCTACTCTTTCATTCCGTTGCCTCTACGCTTTCCTGTGAATTCCTCTTCTTCATGTTCCTCCCCTTTCAAACTCTTTTTCAGCATTTTGATTTCAGCTCCTCTTTTTCCTTCTCCATCATCCCCTCTTCCTCTCTTTTTTCCTCACTCTGTTGTCATAATTTCCCCCTTGCATCACATAAGACCACTATGAATAACCCCAAGCTTTGTGGCTTTGGTGTGTGTGTGTGTGTGTGTGTGCGGATAAGCTTCTCTTTCAATAGTGGGAGTTGCGTGTTTTAATTGGAAAGGAATACATTTGTGAGTTTGTGCATGATAGAATAAGAAAGTAGAAGAATAATGTGACGGATGGGGAAGCTAAATAACGTGGAGCGAGATGAACTTATGCTCTGTTGCTGCTGTTCTTGTTGATTCAGGCCCGTACACACATTGTGTGTGTGTGTGTGTGTGTCTCACAGGGGGAATGGTTGACAGCCCATTGTGTCCCTCAGGGAAGAGACTCTGGTTCATTAGCTGAATCAGGCTCGTATGCACTCACATCACCACCAAGATTAATGCGCCCACACACTCCGATGCTCAGTAATCATGCCCGCCGTCGCTCTGGAGGACGTCACATTTACTCACATTCATTTCCCGGAGACCTTTTAAAAGGTGCACAAGACGAGATTCTGATTGCCTCTAAAAAGTCTCTCAACGCGGCGGAACTGAGTCGGAGTGCTAGAAGCTAGTGGTGCTAGGAGCTAGCGGTGCTAACAGCGCTAACGACGGCAAACGTGCTGACTGAGCTAACAATGTTTAACGGGAGGGGGGGGCTATCGCGGGGCAAATATCAGCCGTATCCCCCATATGGGGCACGACATGCAGGAAAAGTGGCTATGTAATACAACATCCCACACATAGGGGGAGGGACTTTATTCTCTGCTATATCTTTACACATATAATTTATATGAATGCTCGAAAATGTTCATTATTGCTCTTTTTTACCTTAACCCAACCGTATCCTAACTTATCCTAAGTCTTCACTTTAAATTGTTTATGGGGACCTGAACGTTGTCCCCAAAAGGAAGGCGGTCCCCACAATGTGAGTGTGTGAACATATTCATGTCCCCACAAGTCATATGACAAACACACATACTTGGAAGCACACGCCTCGACACACAAAAGTCAGTCGTGCATGCGTGGGCGACCATGTGGTTGCACACGTGCCCCCCCCGTCCCACACACACACTCAGACACACACACTTTGCATTCTTTGGCCGTGTGGCTGTGTTTGCCACGGCTCATTCTCAGGCCCACTTGTCATGTAGCACATTGTCCTCATCAATTCCTCACTCACTAAGAGGCTTCCTCACTGAGCCACCCGGGGCTGCATGCGGCCGGCTCCTCGTGGAGCGAGAGGTCGGCTCCCCGCACAAATGTTTATCTTCACAGGCGCAGAGGCTGACTGAGGGCAGCGGGGAGGCGGTGGAGAAAAAGGCCTCGGTGGGATTTGATGCCGGGTCAGCGCGGGGGGGGGGGGGGGTTCACGGCAGGGGGTCCGGATCACCACCAAGCAGAGGGCAGCTAAAGGAGCAGGGCAGGAAGAGGGGAGGAGGCAAGGCGTCATTATCTGTTGGGTTGACGATGAGGCTCATTGGAGCAGAGCGAGTGGATTGAAAGGCGGACGATCAGAGGCTCTTTGAACAATGTCCCCCGGTCGTGTTTGCAAGCTGCCAAACACATCGAGCCGCTGGACTCGGACGAGATTAACGGAGGATTACAACTTCTCTGCTCTCGCTCCCATGCTTCCTCCTGTTTTGTGTTTTCTTCCTTTGTGTCATCGAGGCATTGTCTCTCCCATCTCATGATTACAAGACTTACAATATATATATATATAGACACGCACATCTGCTGTAATACATTTGTTGAAATTAATTAACTTGAATGAACTTGTAAGTCTTGTCATCACAGCATAGTGCCATATATATACACATATATATATACAGGACTGTCTCAGAAAATTAGAATATTGTGATAAAGTTCTTTATTTTCTGTAATGCAATTAAAAAAACAAAAATGTCATGCATTCTGGATTCATTACAAATCAACTGAAATATTGCAAGCCTTTTATTCTTTTAATATTGCTGATTATGGCTTACAGCTTAAGAAAACTCTAAAATCCTATCTCATAAAATTTTAATATTTCCTCAGACCAAGTAAAAAAAAGATTTATAACAGCTGAGTGTTTGTCAAGGCTCAGGAAACCCTTGCAGGTGTTTCGAGTTAATTAGACAATTCAAGTGATTTGTTTAATACCCTACTAGTATACTTTTTCATGATATTCTAATATTTAGAGATAGGATATTTGAGTTTTCTTAAGCTGTAAGCCATAATCAGCAATATTAAAAGAATAAAAGGCTTGCAATATTTCAGTTGATTTGTAATGAATCCAGAATGCATGACATTTTTGTTTTTTTAATTGCATTACAGAAAATAAAGAACTTCATCACAATATTCTAATTTTCTGAGACAGTCCTGTATATATATATTATATGTATATCTATATATAGAGATAGATATTCATATATATATTTTTTTCTATCTACAGTATATATATATGTATCTGTATATATATATAGATATATTATATATCTATATATATAGATAGATATTCATATATATATTTTTTCTATCTACAGTATATATATATGTATCTGTATATATATATATATATTATATATCTATATCTATATATATAGATTGATATTCATATATATATATCTTTTTCTATCTACAGTATATCTATATATATATGTATATGTATATATATATATATATATCCAGTTTAAAGTATCTATCTGTGACTTGTTATACTACGACTGCTAGAGTATCACAACCACAGTGTTTGTGTTTCTTTGTTTCTGCAAAAGGGAAACCATGTAGGGTTCTTGGGTTCGTCCCCGGGGATGAACTCTTTTTCATTCCCGGTAGAACCACCTGGAACCACGGCTGGACACGGATATAACATCCATATTGTGAGACAAGCTATCGCATATTGTTTCCTTTCTTGTAAAAGCCATAATTACTACAATACCGTCACAACATATTGATCTTGAGGTTATTGGCTAAAAACTACTATGATATTAGTTTCCCATATTGCCCAGCTCTATCCAGAACCCTATACAAAGGTTCTACCCAGAGCCCAATATAAAGGATTATACCGAGAACCGTTTGTGAAAGGTTCCACCAAGAACCCACTCTGGATGTTGTATGCTGTCAAATAGCCACCGATGGGCTGCTACCCACAACCCTTTGATACTCCCCAAGTTTCATCTTGAACCCACCATGAGGCTTTTACCGAGACCCTTTTATACTCCAAGGGGTTTCATCTCCAACCAGCCCAGGGGGTTCTTCCCAGAACTCTTTTATATTCCAAGGGTTTTACTTCAAACTGATAAACCTTTGGTGTTTTAAGAAGGCTTTTTAAGAAGGCTTTTCTTCCCAAAATAGTTTTTGGGAAGAAAAGCCTTCTTAATGGAACCCTTTGTCTTCAAGAAGAAGAAGAAGGAGGGGTTCTTCAGAAGCAGATGTTTCTGGCTAGAACCGCAGTGAGGACCGTTTGGAAACCCTTATTTCTCGGTTCAGTGGAAGTCTTGAACACATGATTTGGGCTCCCGGCTCTCTACTCACACTAGCTGTTTGTTGATCAAAGAATGAGAGATGAATTTTGAGAAAAAGTCATTTTGACTCCCGACCTCAGTACTCTGACGGCGCCTGCGGGTCGGCAGGTACCGCCCGGTGTCGGGACGGCGCTGGGCTCTCAGCCTCCTCCTCTCATCTCTGTGGGAGTCAGAACAGACCTGTACCCGGGGCTCGCTCTCTCATCGCTGCTCTCCATCCTGACGTCAGGAGGTCCAGGGGCCTTCCGCTGACCTTCCAACCCATTGAAGGGCGGCCGCGGTGTCCCTGAAGGCCCCTTGCGGCGCCTCGCGGGCCACGAGCTGAAAGAAGCTACGACTCCTTATCGAAGCTCACGATCCAAGAACTCTAAATCTGATTTCTTGATGCAACATTTCTGATTTCTCTTCCGATTTCATTCTTAGTTCCCCCTCGTTTTCGTTCCTTCTCCGAGACTTTGCCTTCCATCGTCCAGACCATGCGAAGGTGGCTCCTCTTCCTCACGACGAGAACAAAGATTCACAATGAACTACTCAATCCTCCGTTAATGCCTCCGCGTAGGAGGTGTTTCTGCTTTGGTTTGTGTTGCCTGTCGTCAGGATAACGGAAAACACTCCATTGTGAGATCTTGCGTTTGGCCTTGCCGTCGCTCTGTTCGTTAGCAAGAGGTCTTCTCTCTCTCTCTCTCTCTCTCTTCCCCCTCGTACCCTCTGTTTGTTCCTCTACAAACAAACACACGTGTTGAATTAATCAAAACCATGTTGGTTTTGTGGATGATGGTTAATCTCCCTCCTCTCTCCCGCCTCCAGGTATCGGCGCTCAGAAGGTGCGAGTGGAGGACGAGCTGGAGGCGTATCCCACGGAGTCGGTCGATCTGCGCTGCGAGTTCATCGACGGAGGAGGCCGAACCAAACTCACGCAGGTAGGACGGTGCAGCGCAGCCGTGACCTTCAGAGCTTCCGACGCTACTCGGAATCACTAAGTAGGATAGATAAGGGGGGAGGGGGACGCAGCACCAAACGGGAACTCCTCACCCTTTACCTGCAATCGATGACGAGGACGAGGACGAGGAAGGACCTTCTCGCCTCCAAATAAAACCACGCCACTGCATTTGCTCACCACCTCATGTTGTTATATTGCTCGTGAAATTCTCCCAACATAATTACTGTGAGGTTTGTGTTGCTTTCAGTCAGTGTGATGTATTCTGTTATTTTGGGATGCGTACATATCTTTGTAATACCACTCGTCAACCCTGATGATGGAGCCTGGGAAGGTAGTGGGGAGGGGTCAGGGGTTAAACTCACGTCTCTTCTAGCATTCAGAGGTCTCTATTCTCGTAGCGGACTCATAAATAAAGTAAAGAAACTAATGAAATGGAGTCAAACCTCCCGGAGCACCCAGCACACACCGAGATGAGACCATTACCACACGTCTGGACGCAATGAACATCATCCCAAAACATCTCGGCTCCCCTCGTCATTGCCGGATTTGACTCGAGTCCACCCGTAGATCATCTGGTTCTAACCTTTTGACTCTTTTGGAAGTCAATGTATTTCATCTCCTGCCCGCTCGACAACCTCCCTGACCCCCCGTGGCTCTTCCAATGCCCTCTGTGAGCCGCCGTCTGCTCCTGGTATGATCTCCACTCTGAGTTGTGGATGGAATCAATACGCTATTTGTTCACGCACAAAAAATTAAATTGCAGATGGGAAAAAAAATGCCCAATAGATTCTCGGTACAGCTAACGGGGGGAAGTCTCAGCCACTAATTCACGCTGACGTCCTGGGGACAACCCCTCTTCCTCATCTCGCCCTTCATCCCCTCCCCCCCTCCGTCTCTCCCATCCCTCCAGACGTGGCACACGTCCTAAAGGTTTGCTAAATCACGTATTGATGAACTTCGCTGGCCCTGCGTCCCAGTGCACCACTTCAGACGCTCCTTGGTATCGACTCAGGCCGGCGCTTTGAGAAGCCAGGAGAGCATCAGCTCCATTTGGTTTAACGTCATGTTTCCTACGTTGTGCTGGATTCCCATCACAGCCGTAGCAGATATCAATATCTTTCACATCTCAGATATTGTATGGGTATTAAGGTGACTCAAATAGTGTTCTTTAAACTGGATCCTAGACTAGAGAGACCTTTAATTTTCTCTTGCAGTAGATTCTCGACAGCTTTAATTTAATAAGTTTGACATTTTGCTACTATAACTGAAATTACACTTGTCGGTATTCGATGGCAGAGAGAACAGCTCACATTACAATACTTGTTCAGGGAAAGTTCATAACTGCCTGTGTGTGTATCCGACGGTACAGCGAGGCGGATCGGCGTGTCTGCGTGTCCGTCACACGTCTGGAAGATGCTCATCCGGTCTGCTCACGCTCAGTGGATGTGTTGACGTGCACCATGGAGGGCTTATTGTGGAATATAGACACGCACCTATATATATATATATATGTATGTATGTATGTATGTATATATATACATATATTATAAGTATACATGTATGTATGTATATATATATGTATGTATGTATATATATACATATATTATATGTATACATGTATGTATATATATATGTATGTATGTATGTATATATATATACATATATTATATATATACATGTATGTATGTATATATATATATATGTGTGTATTTATGTGTATATATGTATATATGTACACTACCGTTCAAAAGTTTGGGATCACCCAGACAATTTCGTGTTTTCCATGAAAACTCACACTTTTATTTATCAAATGAGTTGCAAAATGTATAGAAAATATAGTCAAGACATTGACAAGGTTAGAAATAATGATTTGTATTTGAAGTATTAATTTTTTTCCTCAAACTTTGCTTTCGTCAAAGAATGCTCCTTTTGCAGCAATTCCAGCATTGCAGACCTTTGGCATTCTCGCTGTTAATTTGTTGAGGTAATCTGTTGAAATGTCACCCCACGCTTCCTGAAGCACCGCCACAAGTTGGATTGGCTTGATGGGCACTTCTTGCGGACCATACGGTCAAGCTGCTCCCACAACAGCTCAATGGGGTTGAGATCTGGTGACTGTGCTGGCCACTCCATTACAGACAGCAAGCTGCCTGCTTCTTCCCTCAATAGTTCTTGCACAATGTGGAGGTGTGCTTTGGGTCATTGTCCTGTTGGAGGAGGAAATTGGCTCCAATCAAGCGCTGCCCACAGGGTATGGCATGGCGTTGCAAAATGGAGTGATAGCCTTCCTTATTTAAAATCCCTTTTACCTGGTACAAATCTCCCACTTTACCAGCACCAAAGCAGCCCCAGACCATCACATGACCTCCACCATGCTTGACAGATGGTGTCAGGCACTCTTCCAGCATCTTTTCACCTGTTCTGCATCTCACAAATGTTCTTCTGTGTGATCCAAACACCTCAAACTTGGATTCATCTGTCCATAACACCTTTTCCAACCTTCCTCTGTCCAATGCCTGTGTTCTTTTGCCCATACCAATCTTTTCTTTTGATTGGCCAGTCTCAGATATGGCTTTTCTTTGCCACTCTGCCTAGAAGGCCAGCATCCCGGAGTCGCCTCTTCACTGTCGACGTTGACACTGGCGTTTTGGGTACCATTTAAAGAAGCTGCCAGTTGAGGACCTGTGAGGCGTCTATTTCTCAAACTAGAGACTCTAATGTACTTGTCTTCTTGCTGAGTTGTGCACCCGGCCCTCCCACTTCTCTTTCTGCTCTGGTTAGAGCCCGTTTGTGCTGTTCTCTGAAGGGAGTAGTACACACCGCTGGAGGACATTTTCAGTTTCTTTGCAATTTCTCGCATGGAATAGCCTTCATTTCTAAGAACAAGAATAGACTGGCGAGTTTCACATGAAAGTTCTTTTTTTCCGGCCATTTTGAGAGTCTTATCGAACCCACAAATGTGATGCTCCAGATAATCAACTAGCTCAAAGGAAGGCCAGTTGTATAGCTTATATCTCCAGCATAACTGTTTTTAGCTGTGCTAACATAATTGCACAAGGGTTTTCAAGGGTTTTCTAATCATCCATTAGTCTTCTAAGGCGATTAGCAAACACAATGTACCATTAGAACACTGGAGTGATCGTTGATGGAAATGGGCCTCTATACACCTCTGGAGATATTTCATTAGAAACCAGACGTTTCCACCTAGAATAGTCATTTACCACATTAACAATGTATAGAGTGTATTTCTGATTGATTTAATGTTATCTTCATTGAAAAAAACAATGCTTTTCTTTGAAAAATAAGGACATTTCTAAGTGATTCCAAACTTTTGAACGGTAGTGTATATCTGTGTGTGTATGTATGTGTGCTGTGATTAAGAACCACTTCTAGTTAATAACATTTAAAGCTGCCAGCTTGACAATATAAACAAGTAAAGGCTTAAACAAGGTGTCCATTCATCTTTTAGGTCTAGCTTTAAACTGAAATGTTCTTTTATGAACTCAGGTGTCTTGGATCTGGGAGCCTATTGATGGTCAAAGGGACAACATTGCTGTGTACCACCCCACCTACGGACAGAGCTTCCCCAACCTGTCCTTCAAGGACCGCGTGGTCTTCCTCCACAACAACCTGGAGAACCCGTCCATCAGGATCTCCAAACTCAAGATGTCCGACGCCGGCCGCTACACCTGCGAGTACGCCACCTACCCCACTGGGAACGAGCAGGGGACGACCAGCCTCGTCATGCTGGGTGAGTAGAGGCGCGAGACGCCCCGGTCAAGATGTTCCTATCCAACCAGGCCGGCAAAGGGTTAGAGAGGTCAACGGTAGTAACTCCCCTTGAGAGAAGAGGCTCTGGACAAACGCCTCCCCAGACACCTGCTCATCACCTGAGAAGAGTCTCCATGTTGGTGGACTTGGTTTGAGTAAATCAATGTGGTTGTTATTGTCCTTCCATTGAACCCAGGTTGATCCACGTTAGCTGAATGAAGAAGGCCTTCTTTTATTACGCCTTTAGACCTTGAACACCTTTTTAAATGTTACGTTTTAAGCTGTGAACTAAAGGCCACGACTGCCTTTGATGAAATGCATCAATGATTGTGTCGGTGGTGACATTTTTCACCAAATTTATATAAAAAAATATAATAAAATGAATAGTTGAAAATAGCTCAAAAACACGTTAGTCGACCATAATATTTCAAGGCCTGTTCTGAGATAGAGTCGACCTTTTGGGAGTCATCTGGGTCATGAAATAGCCTCTATCGTCTTCACTTTTTGACTGTTCTCTCCTGTCTGTGGACCGGAAGTTAATCTGTAGATTCCTCAAAGTTTAGAAGCTGAAGACGCTCTTCCTTCTGTTCACTGGGACTTCAAAGCCTGCAGCGGTGACTCCATGTTCAATTTAGAATCACAAACTCTTTACAGGCTGTACACATACGACGTCCCTGACCTTTGACCTCATGTCGGACCAGGAAAAACTCCCTCAAAAATAGAGAAAACCCTTTCAGGGATAGACAGAAGCAATAGATGTCACGTGTACAGAATGATCAACGTTGAACACGCTGAGATTCAAATGTGGCCATTTGGCATCCCTGTGCTGTCCTCCTATCCGGTGAACGCTTCTGCATGGGAGCAGCTGGAGAGATGATCTCCTGGGCGGCCATAACTCTCATCTTCCGTTGCGTTGTCACGTATTTGTCCACCAGCGCAGCCCCGAGGCCGACCTCCGATGTGACCTCCTTGACATCGTGGAACACTTGGACCTTTTCCATTTAATTAGAATTTGATCTGTTTTGTCCCGATGCCTGAATGAATTATCTGGAGGACCCTTATTGTGATGAGCAGAAGGAGGCCAATAAGAGGATCAGGCCTGGAGGGCGGGAGGGAGATCCTCCATTGCCACGGCTCCTCGAACTAAAGGCCCACGTCCCGGGGAGGAGACGTCGTTCTCTCCATTCTGCTACTTTTGGATTGAATCGAATAAGTGAACTATCAATAAGTGAACCATCAATAAGTCAACTATCAATAAGTTAACCATCAATAAGTGAACTATCAATAAGTGAACCATCAATAAGTCAACTATCAATAAGTTAACCATCAATAAGTGAACTATCAATAAGTGAACCATCAATAAGTGAACCATCAATAAGTGAACCATCAATAAGTCAACTATCAATAAGTTAACCATCAATAAGTGAACTATCAATAAGTGAACCATCAATAAGTGAACCATCAATAAGTGAACCATCAATAAGTCAACTATCAATAAGTTAACCATCAATAAGTGAACTATCAATAAGTGAACCATCAATAAGTGAACCATCAATAAGTCAACTATCAATAAGTCAACCATCAATAAGTCAACTATCAATAAGTGAACCATCAATAAGTGAACTATCAATAAGTGAACCATCAATAAGTGAACCATCAATAAGTCAACTTTCAATAAGTGAACCATCAATAAGTGAACCATCAATAAGTCAACTATCAATAAGTCAACCATCAATAAGTCAACTATCAATAAGTGAACCATCAATAAGTGAACTATCAATAAGTGAACCATCAATAAGTGAACCATCAATAAGTGAACCATCAATAAGTCAACTTTCAATAAGTGAACCATCAATAAGTGAACCATCAATAAGTGAACTATCAATAAGTGAACCATCAATAAGTGAACTATCAAAAAGGGAACCATCAATAAGTGAACCACCAATAAGTGAACCATCAATAAGTCAACGATCAATAAGTCAACCATCAATAAGTCAACCATCAATAAGTGAACCATCAATAAGTCAACCATCAATAAGTCAACTATCAATAAGTGAACCATCAATAAGTGAACCATCAATAAGTGAACCTCAATAAGTGAACCATCAATAAGTGAACTATCAATAAGTCAACTATCAATAAGTCAACTATCAATAAGTGAACCATCAATAAGTGAACCATCAATAAGTCAACGATCAATAAGTCAACCATCAATAAGTCAACCATCAATAAGTCAACTATCAATAAGTGAACCATCAATAAGTGAACCATCAATAAGTGAACTATCAATAAGTGAACTATCAATAAGTCAACTATCAATAAGTCAACTATCAATAAGTGAACCATCAATAAGTGAACCATCAATAAGTCAACTATCAATAAGTGAAACATCAGTAAGTGAACCATCAATAAGTCAACGATCAATAAGTCAACCATCAATAAGTCAACCATCAATAAGTCAACTATCAATAAGTGAACCATCAATAAGTGAACTATCAATAAGTCAACTATCAATAAGTGAACCATCAATAAGTGAACCATCAATAAGTGAACGATCAATAAGTGAACCATCAATAAGTCAACTATCAATAAGTCAACTATCAATAAGTGAACCATCAATAAGTGAACCATCAATAAATGAACTATCAATAAGTCAACCATCAATAAGTCAACCATCAATAAGTCAACTATCAATAAGTGAACCATCAATAAGTGAACCATCAATAAGTGAACTATCAATAAGTGAACTATCAATAAGTGAACCATCAATAAGTCAACTATCAATAAGTCAACTATCAATAAGTGAACCATCAATAAGTGAACCATCAATAAATGAACTATCAATAAGTCAACCATCAATAAGTCAACCATCAATAAGTGAACCATCAATAAGTGAACCATCAATAAGTGAACTATCAATAAGTGAACTATCAATAAGTGAACCATCAATAAGTCAACTATCAATAAGTGATCCATCAATAAGTGAACGATCAATAAGTGAAACATCAATAAGTCAACTATCAATAAGTGAACCATCAATAAGTGAACCATCAATAAGTGAACCATCAATAAGTAACCAGCCCTGGTTGTTGTCAGCCTGATGCCCATGTGAAGTGTTGTTCCGTTGGGCTGCATGCTGTGTGTTCTTGTCTGTTAGTTGTTGTCTTGCTTGTGTTTCTCCAGCTGACATGTACACATGTACACGTGTACATGTGTACATGTGTACATGTGTCTGTCTGTCTGGGCCGGCCCACCTGCTGAGGTTCTTTAAAGCCCTGAGCACAACATGGCACTCCTGATGGAGCTACGGAAATGATATACATATCTTTACATCCAGTTGAACCTCTATTCTCTCTCCTGACCACCAGGGGGCTCCTCTGGTTGTATAGAAGTCTATGCTTCATGTGTTAAAGCTGCATTCTCTCTCCTGACCACCAGGGGGCTCCTCTGGTTGTATAGAAGTCTATGCTTCATGTGTTAAAGCTGCATTCTCTCTCCTGACCACCAGGGGGCTCCTCTGGTTGTATAGAAGGCTATGCTTCATGTGTTAACGCTGCATTCTCTCTCCTGACCACCAGGGGGCTCCTCTGGTTGTATAGAAGTCTATACTTCATGTGTTAACGCTGCATTCTCTCTCCTGACCACCAGGGGGCTCCTCTGGTTGTATAGAAGTCTATGCTTCATGTGTTAACGCTGCATTCTCTCTCCTGACCACCAGGGGGCTCCTCTGGTTGTATAGAAGTCTATACTTCATGTGTAACGCTGCATTCTCTCTCCTGACCACCAGGGGGCTCCTCTGGTTGTATAGAAGTCTATATAGTGACTCTTCTTCTCTCTTGATGTATTCCCTCAGTAAACATTGTAAACATGAGTTTATGTCTCAGTCTCTAGTTTCAAGTCTTCTTCTATACAGCATGATGTCATCATTTAGTACTTTATGGTAATTTAGAGTCACACAGACCATGAAGCAGGGGACGCTTTAGGGGCGGGGCTACGAGGTGATTGACAGGGTGTTACCAGAGACGTAGACAGTGTCTCTACGTCACACCTTCTCGGTCCAAATATGGTCATTTACGTTCACTTTCTGCAAAAAATTAAAATGGCGACGGCCAAAATGCAGAACTGACGGGCGACATCACGCCGACTTCATCCACTTCCTGTCCACAGCCTCTGGTGGTTGTCCGGATGTTGTCAGAGTGGGGGAGGAGGCGGGGCTTCAGTGCCAGACATGGAAACCTCCTGAAATAAGAAGTAGTCGATGATGTAACTAGCACACGGTGGAACTCCACCCAGCTCAGTCGCTCTTCTTCTCTTCCTCGCTGGTGAAGAAGCGAATATGCTTCGAAAAGTGAAATCTGAAAAAGTGTTTCCAAACTCCGGGTCGTGATGATAAAAAACAACAACAACAACTGAGTGGTTGAGTTGCTGTTAGCAATGGACGCCTCCTGTTTCTAATCGCAGACAGGTGGTGGCGTCCATGCTCCCCCGTGTTCCGCCGTTTGCGTGCCGCCGCCTGGCGATGAAGAGCTCGTAGTATTCACTGAAACGCTGCTCGTCTTCTGAGCAGATTCAGGTAATCCGCCTTCTTTTTATGACAGGATCTTTGTCTGTGAGGTTGACATGTCTGACTTCACTTTGTGTTCATGTATTCATTGGAACAGGGACACGTCACTCCACCCAGCGCTGAACGCGTCTTAGCTAACGCTACATTTCATCCGTAGCCCCCGGGGCCAGATATTAAAAAGCCATCACGAAGGGAGCAAATGGATATCACAAAGACATCATACCTGATGTATGTTTCAGAGTCTGAGCCAGAACACAAACATGAACACACAGCACACACACACACACACACACACACACCCCTATCTCCACTTTCTTTCTTGCACAAAAAATGTGCGCAATCGCACAACGATTGATGTATTCAGCCGCCGCCGCGCTGCAGCTCAATCACAGGAGGAATTAAAAAGAGAGAGATGGATTCATGGAAGCCGTGTTAATGCGCTGCCGCCTCAGATGTGGGTCAGGGGGATATTCCTCATCCGCCGCCATGAAATAGTTTCTCAGAGAGTCACCGCGGAGACACAAGAGGAGGCCGTGATTAATACATATTAATTACAGTATCGCCCGGTAATTGCAGCGGGTGTGGCTCACGGGGAGGAATGTTTCACGATTCCTTTCATGTGAGAGAGAGAGGTAGAGAGAGAGGGAGGGAGAGGTAGAGGGGGAGAGAGAGAGGTAGAGAGAGAGGTAGAGGGAGAGAGAGGAAGGGAGGTAGAGAGAGAGAGTGGGAGGTAGAGAGAGAGGGAGGGAGAGGTAGAGGGGGAGAGAGAGAGGTAGAGAGAGAGGGAGAGAGAGGAAGGGAGAGGTAGAGGGGGAGAGAGAGAGGTAGAGAGAGAGGGAGAGAGAGGAAGGGAGGTAGAGAGAGAGGGAGGGAGAGGTAGAGAGCAAGAGAGAGAGAGACGCCCTGCCGAGCTCTCCGGGACAGATTCCCGTCTCAAAGTCACCGGTACACGGTCACTTTTGTACCTTATTGCACATGGAATCCATACGACCCGATCATATTACTTATTATTGGATCTAGAAGCCCCCCCCCCCCCACTGGGCATATCACAACTTATTTAAGTGTGAATACATAAGACCGACAGACAATCATATTATAACTTATTGGTGCAGCGCCACCGCCAGCCAATCGGATTACGGCTGATCGGGCCGTGAATAAAGAATCGGTCACTGCAGTGATGTCATGGCGTAGCACACACTGGACGGGAGCCAATCAGATCGCATCTTACTGGATGTAGTGTCGCCAGTCTCTCGGCTCAGTGGCCCGTTGGTTAAAAAAAAAAAAACTCAGCCAGAACCCACGAGGGGCGGAGTCTGCCCCTAGTGGGCGGAGCCACCTTTCGGGCCCTGAATCCAAAGAAAAAGACCAAACATTGAAATGCAGATCATCCGCCAGCCGTTTTCCTTTTTTCAAGCTCATTCCAGAACAATTAATTATTTGACGCTTATTAAAGAGTCGCTCCAATTGTATTCCAATAAATGTCATTCAAAGTTGTGCAATATTTACGTATTTACGATTGAATTACCAACTCCTCCAGCCCCGGGAGACATGCTGCGTTGTGTTATTCATAAATAAAACGTTGCACATAAATGAACACAAAGTTACTCAAACAAACATGAATACGCTGTATCAGAGAAAATGAATCAACACGGGAAGGCTTGCTTTCACGTTTACTATAATCTTATTTATCAGATATATTACTGCACTTAATATCTACACCCACATATTAGCTGTACATGTTTTAATTGCATTTTACAAACTGAATGAATGAGTGAATATCTCCACAGTAACAGCCTTCTTGACCCTCACCAGTCTGGATTCAAGGCCGGCCACTCAACAGAGACTGCCCTCCTTGCTGTCTCTGAGCAGCTTCACTCTGCTAGAGCAGCCTCTCTCTCCTCTGTCCTTATCCTTCTAGACCTTTCTGCAGCATTTGACACCGTGAACCACCAGATCCTTATCTCTTCTCTTCAGGACCTGGGGATCTCAGGCACTGCACTCGCGCTTTTCTCTTCCTACCTTAAAGACCGCACCTACCGGGTAACTTGGAGAGGATCTGTGTCTGATCCTTGTCCTCTCACTACTGGGGTTCCTCAAGGCTCCGTCCTGGGTCCCTCCTCTTCTCTCTGTACACAAATTCTCTCGGCTCTGTCATTCGTTCGCATGGCTTCTCCTACCATAGCTATGCTGATGACACCCAACTGATCTTCTCGTTTCCACCGTCCGAAACACAGGTGGCGGCACGAATCTCTGCCTGTCTGACTGACATCTCTCAGTGGATGTCTGCTCACCACCTGAAGATCAACCCTGACAAGACCGAGCTACTATTCCTTCCAGGGAAAGGCTCCCCCACCCATGACCTGACTACCACCTTCAACAGCTCTGTGTTGGCCCCTACCCTGACTGCCAGGAACCTCGGGGTGACACTAGACAGTCAACCTGATGGCCAACATCACTGTGACAGCACGTTCCTGTAGGTACATGCTGCACAACATCAGGAGAATACGGCCTCTTCTTACTCAGAAGGCGGCACAGGTTCTGGTCCAGGCTCTGGTCATTTCACGCCTTGACTACTGCAACTCCCTCCTGGCTGGTCTACCCGCTAAGGCCATCCGACCTCTGCAGCTCGTCCAGAATGCAGCAGCTCGACTGGTCTTCAGCCTCCCGAAATTCACCCACACCACTCCGCTCCTCCGCTCTCTCCACTGGTTACCGGTGGCTGCTCGCATCCGCTTCAAAACACTGGTTCTGGCGTACCGTGCTCTGAACGGATCGGGCCCCGTCTACATCCGGGATGTGGTCACACCGTACACCCCGGCTCGTTCGCTCCGCTCGGCAACAGCCAATCGTCTTGTGGCTCCTGCACCTCGAGCTAACCACTCTACATCCAGACTGTTTGCTGTCCTGGCTCCTCAGTGGTGGAACGAGCTCCCCACTGACATCAGGACAGCAGAAAGTCTCTACATCTTCCGCCGGAGACTGAAAACACATCTTTTCCGACTATATCTGGATTAAAACACAGATTTGCACTTCAGTGGCACTTAGATAGCACTTACTTATGGTACTTTTGTAGTTTGACTATGTTGAGGAAATGTTACTTCCTGTATTCTTGTTGTTCTTAGTTTGTACTCTAGGTTGAAATGCACTTATTGTAAGTCGCTTTGGATAAAAGCGTCTTCTAAATGACATGTGATGTAATGTAATGAATGTTGACAACATGAAACCGGATCCTCTTGAAATGTTGAATGATTGGTAACCACACTGAAGAGCCCGGGTTCACGTTAAAGGGCCAGTGCGCAGCGGTTCTGGATGTCTATCAGCAGAAATGAATGGATGACTCCTCCCTCTGCGTTGATGGGCGTGTGTTCTCGTTCGCTCCTCGTCTCCACGGGGAGCCTCTGAGGAGTCCTGAAGAGCGTCACCCGGCCCCTCTCTAGTCTGTGGATACAACTCTCAACAGATTGATTGCCTTCGTGAATTTGCAAACGGTCGTTGGGCCGCTTTCTAATTCCAAAATGTATCATGAGCATTAAAATAAATAGCAAACGTCATATTTAAAGACCAGATTGTTGAGTCCGAGGCTCATGAATATCCCACGAGGCTCGATCTGCGAGATGGAAGAGCTGGTCCTGCCGGGGAGGCGTGTGACCTTTGACCCGGTGTGTACGAGTGTACCGGGCACGTTACCCAGAAGTCTGTTGGCCTTCTGGCGCTCCCCGTGGCCCGGGAGCGTCGGGTCACTCCCACGGGGCTCCTGGATGCGAGAGAGAGCTCCCGTTAGCCGAGATGACACCTCCGTTAGCTCTCCTGGAGAGCTGGCGTTCAGCATCCATCACGCCTCGATATTCATGTATGTGTGACTTTAAACCTCTGTGATGGAGGTTCTCCTCCTCCTCCTCCTCAACATCTGCTTCGTAGACGTTCCCTTCTAGAAGCACGATGACCCTAATGGCTCCGCCAGCTGCAGACAGCAGGAGGAATGTGTATTCCGCGGCCTGCGGCTCGGCTCCCAGGTGAACACGTCAGCGTGAGAAGAAGCTGCGTCGCACTCGGCAGAAACATTCCTTCCATCCCCAGAGGAGCAGAAGGTGAAAGAGGAATCACAGCAGGGGCTCAGAGCGCCGGGGACGAATCAGTTTATCTATCTTAAGTAGGGTGACCAGATTTGAGTTTGTGAAAAAGAGGACACTTCGTCGCCGGGTGGAAGGGGGGGGGGGGTATAACATGCCGCACCATGACCATGTGAATGCATACAAATGAAATGACAAAAATGACACAAATGAACATCTATTTATTGAACTTTAACAAAACTGCAAAGTGCAAATGTAAAACAAATCTTTTTTGTGGCATTTAGTCCAGCGCTTCTTTAATGTGTCTTGTCCATATAATGAAGCATTATTGATAACAAATAAAAAAGATGTCAGGTGATGTAAACAATGCAACTAGTGGAGGCGGCAAGGTGCTCAGTGTTGCCAGATTGGAGATGGTGAAGTATCGTACCAAAGGCTCAACATGGTCGTATTTGGAGGATAATTATCGTGTATCTGGCAACCCTGAGATCGGTCGACCAATGACTGTTCTCTATACCGTCAGAGCTCGCGCAAGAAGGTGGAACGTAAGGGAGATACCATTTCCAAAATGTGTAAGGGGTAAATACTAGTTTGTGAAAGACCCAGAGAAAAACAAATATCCGACGAAGCAAAATCCCGGACGTTATTGGAATCCCTGCCGGACGCATTTTTTAGGTCTCAAAAAGAGGACGTCTGGTCAGCCTAGGTTAAGTCAAAAATAATTGTATCGGCTCGGCGGGCCTTCAAAGGTCGCGTGAGAGGTAACCTGACCCGAAGGAGAGCCGAGCCAGAACCACGGCTCAGAGAACAACGCGGCGCCGCCGCGTAACGACCTCGTTGGAATCGGAACCGCCTCCGCAATTTCGTTCCACCGTTAAGTTGTTGACGGCAGACGGAGAGGAAGGTGAGAGAAAATTAGAGGAATAAAATGCCCTATTTGAGTTCACATTTGCCCTCAAGTGGGAGCAGCGAATCAGCCGGAGAGCGGTTAGCGGTTGGCGGCGGCTCAAAGGGGCCTGAGAGGCGAGGCCTCGGGCGCTCTCTGCGAGGCTCAGACTGACGTGCTTCAGCTTCTCATCACAGAACGTGACATTTGCAAATGATCATTTCTTTTTTCCTCCTTCTTCTTTTTTGTTACATTTGAGGCATTTAGCAAAAAACGCCTCGAGCTCAAATTGGCTCAATTACCCATAAGATTAAATTTGTGCATTTTGTCAACATTTCTAGCATCCGATAATGAGTTGTCAAAACAACACAGAATAATTGCAGTATAAACCGTCCTCCGCCTTACTCGAATATTCATGTATTGTTAACAATAGAGGAGACATAGAGAGCCGTAACAGATGTTTTTTGTTTTTTTCCCGCCCCCGACAATAACTGGAAATATTCCGTGGCGGCGTCTCAAGCTGAGAGGAGATGATTACCAACCTGGGCAGCTGGTGAGACATGAATTCAACAATTTTAACAAGATCCAGAAGCCTTTATTGATTTCTGGCTAATGTATGCAGCAAAGGAGAAAATACAAACAATCAGAAACACACCACTTGGCTACAACCTTCATCAGGATGCAGCGGTGAATAAATCCATGTTTAGGGACGGAGACACGGAGGAACCGGGCGAGTGTCTGCAGGCATCGAGCGGACACCGGATCGATCACTGGTTGCATATTGTAGTTGAGACATGGAGGATTCTTTGTTGAGTTGAGTTGAGATTATTTCGATCAGCAAAATGTACAACAATCAGAATTAAACAAAAGAAGTATACGTATATATATACACTACCGTTCAAAAGTTTGGGGTCACTTAGAAATGTCTTTATTTTTCAAAGAAAAGCACTGTTTTTTCAATAAAGATAACATTAATCAAAAATACACACTATACATTGTTAATGTGGTAAATGACTATTCTAGGTGGAAGTGTCTGGTTTCTAATGAAATATCTCCATAGGTGTATAGAGGCCCATTTCCATCAACTATCACTCCAGTGTTCTAATGGTACATTGTGTTTGCTAATCGCCTTAGAAGACTAATGTCTGATTAGAAAACCCTTGTGCAATTATGTTAGCACAGCTGAAAACAGTTATGCTGGTGATATGAGCTATACAACTGGCCTTCCTTTGAGCTTGAAGTTTGAAGAACAAAATTAATACTTCAAATATTAATCATTATTTCTAACTTTGTCAATGTCTTGACTATATTTTCTATTCAATTTTCAATTCATTTGATAAATAAAAGTGAGTTTTCATGGAAGACACGAAATTGTCTGGATGAGCCCAAACTTTTGAATGGTAGTGTATATATATATATATATATATATACATACACATACCATATATATATATATATACGTATATATATATATACATACACATACCATATATATATATATGTATATATATATATACACATACCATATATATATATAAATATATATATATACGTATATATATATATACATACACATACCATATATATATATATATACATACACATACCATATATATATATAAATATATATATATACGTATATATATAGATATATATATACATACACATACCATATATACATACACACATACATACATATATATGTATGGAAACATCAACAACATCAACATACGTGACCCAGGCTGCTCTAGAAGTGACATCTGGTCAACATGGATGAAGTATTCATCGGATAGTTGACTTGACCTTTCACTCATATATATATATTTCTTTATTCCAGACTTATGAGTCCATAAAACAACAAACACAAATACAACAGTATATCAAACACAATACGAGGACATAGATCCAACCATTGCAGCTAGAAAGTCACTTTTGGTTAAAGAACATGCAACACGTGTTCCATTGCTTCCAGAAACCAGAACACCTGGTACCACTCAGTGAGGGTCAGCCAAGGCTTTTTAGAACCACATTCTCTGAGACGTTCAAATTTATTTCTCAAATTCCTGACAACAGCGTGGAACGTGGGAACATTACGGCTCTCAGACGTCTGACCTGCACTCGTCCATCTGAAGCGTGAGCAGGATTCTGAACGCATCATTAAATGCCACCTGAATCTTTTCCATTTTTCCTTTACTGTAACTGCACCACAGGTTTTTTTTTTTATCTGGACCAACCGGCGGTGGACCGACCACGGAGCCAACGTGAAGTTGAAAAGCCCCTGAACAGATACTGAGTGGACAGATTGCTTCAAGCGTTCAACCCAGATAGGAGATTATTCTGGGTCAACCTTGGTGAAGTTAAGGAAGTAAATAGGTCAGTGATGGTGAGGGGGGTCCAAAAAGGGCTGGTCTCTGCCCGGCCATGCGTGAGATGGACCAAGTGCAACAAACCATTTGTAATCTGGTTTCAGACGCCGGGTCTTCAGGAGGCTCTGGAGGCTACCGCGGTGTCCCTGTAGCCAGACTGCAATGGCGTGGTCACTGCTATTGGCCCGGCAGAAAGTGGGCCAAAAGTAAAGGTGCGTTCACACCAAAAGGGAAGCGATTTTTCGCGTCGCCCAAAACGCGTGAGTTTACTCGCTCGACCATTCACCGTGTTCAGGTCATAACCGTCGAGACGCTGCGTGAGGGTCGGGGCTTATCTCCGTGTCTCGTCTCCGTAAAGACCGTTATCATCTCCTTCATCCACCAGAATAACTAACCACTAGTTCTGCTTTATACTTGTTGTGGACGTCTCACACACTAACGCCCTCGTGTTTGGGTTGATGACATCACCCGTAGGCTCACTCAGCTCGGTCACTTTCACCGATGAAGTTACTGTTACGTCTGAAAGACTTCCGCTTCCAGCTACGAGAGCGGAACTCAAGAGCCGATTGGCCCGAGTTGCGAGATGACCGCCTCAAAGTGGAAATATTTCAACTCGGGGCGAAAATTGTGCCGCTGGAAACGCGACGCCCACATCGCGTCGCCCCAAACGCGCCAATCGGGAAAATATCGCGTCTATCGCAGCCACACGCGTCTGTACGGTGACTTCTCATGGGATTCGGTCGCGCGAAAAATAGTTCCGCTTTTGGTGTGAACGCATCTTAAGTCACAACGTGGGTCAGTACTGGGCTTCAGTATTGGGCTTCAGTACTGGGCTTCACTCATTAGCTTCCTGGGCGTCTGGATGGGTCCAACGCAAAACTCTGTGACTGTGACAGATGTCGGCTGTGAATGCCACCTTGATTTCCACATTTCAGCAGCCGGCTCCACACTCGGTTACAAATCTTCACGCTTGGCAGATACGCCCGACTTGTTTCTGCTTGGCCCTGGCCATCGTCCAGCCACCGGCCTCGGTGTGCCAAGGCCAGAGGAAAGACGTCGTAGAGCAAGTTGAGGCAGGCAGCCGCCTCGCCAGAGGGCACTGAGCATCCCTTGGACGGTGTTTAGGGGGGTCGTGTTTAGAAAAGTTTAGAAATGCAAATATTTTGTCATGAAAAAATCTACTAAATCTACTAAATCCTTGACTAAACACTCAAGTTGAATACTTGCATGTGAATACTTGCGTGTGGTGGATATGACTTCTCCAGCGATGTGTTTCTGGTGCTTGGTTTCGTCAACCAAACACGCCTCATGCAGCGAACTGTTTGGAAACATTTCTTTGTGTCTCCCCGTCAGTCTCTGGCATTCAGCCTATTGATAATGGACCGGCAGTTTGCTAATCAGCACCACGGGTGGGTCGAACGGGAGAATAAATCACGCCGTTGCCAAGCGCTAACGCGTCTTCTCCGTATCCACCGACATCGTTCATTTTTACTGAACCATTCGCACAAAAAAAGCAGAGCGCGTCGGCTCGGCTGAGCGTTGGTGTTCTCTTCAAATGAAGGTGGCCCCTGGTGATTGGTTAAGGGAAATTAAATCTCTCTCCCCCACAAAGGTGGGTGAGAGTGGCGGCAAGGTCTCGATGTCAAGATACTTGCAATCCGGCGGCGGCAGAAATGTCCAATAACACGTTTAAAATGAATGTGAATATAAACGTTGTGGATGAAAGAGTGATGGCTTCTTTCAGCAACACGGACGGAGACCAATTTCTCCACCGACAGTAAAAGTGTTTTCAATAATTGCCTGACCTGTCTTTCAATGTCCACGATTACCATCACACCTCTGTAAACACCGGCGAATGCAGCGGATTGAAAGGCGTTAATGGACGACGTCTACGAACTCGCCTCCGGCAGAGCGACGTGACACATGTGGGAGATGAGTGGGAGTTGCAACAAGAGAAAGTTCGTTGAAACACTCGACATTATGAAATAATGGAATTCATTTGACATTTTCCGATTGATTGATTGCGTGTAAGAAGTCGTTTTTTCCTCTTCTCCATTTTCATTCAGCGTTGCCGCTTGATGAGTCCAGTTTGGTTTAACGAAGCCGATGTAGAACCAACAGCAATGTGTTCCATGTCACCGCTGTGATGTGAACGCTTGGAACTGTTGCTATGTTTGATGTGCCACTTTAATTGGGGGGGGAGACCACCTGCAAAGACCTCTAGGATGCTGAACTCACTGGAAACTCGTTGGTCGATGCCAAAACATGCAGACTAATTGGCAAACGGCTCTTTTTGAGCCACTGAACTGTGAATGTTTAAGTTTGCCGAGGCTGTGAGGATGTCCATGCTCAACCACACTGATGGAGCCCCTCTCCTGCTGACCCTAACCCTCTCCCCCCCTCTTCTTCTCCCGCCAGCCAAACCGAAGAACTCCGCCAAAGTTGTGACCGTCCAGGCCGGCTCCAAGTTGGTGGTGGTGGCCCGGTGCGAGGCGGCGGACGGCAAACCGGCGGCCACCATCAAGTGGCTGGCGTCGGTCGGAGGCAACCACTCGACCAGCACCACGAACGGGCCGGACGGCACGGTGACGGTGCGCAGCGAGTACCAGCTGGTCCCCACGCCGGCGGACAATGGCGGGGAGGTGACCTGCATGGTCGACCAGAGGACGCAGGCGCAGCCGTGGGTTTACCCCCTCAAGCTCTCGGTGGAATGTAAGGACATCGAGGTTCACACAGTAATGTCCACGTAGACATACAACACACACGATGCCTCACCTGAGGGGATCACAGGTCCAATCGAGGATGCAAACACCTGCTGGAGCCAAAAGAGACAACTGGCAAAGTCAGAGCCTCTAGGCCGCGACTTTGGCATCCCCTATAGACTGACCCGTAGACATTACACCATGGGCCCCATATAGAAAACAGTGCATACCTTTTATATCCTCGCAGTGAATCGAAGACGATACTTAAATGTCACTTTCTTCCCCCCCCTCCTACGCTTCTGAAACTCACTTCTCTAATCATCTAAATAACAAAAACAACAACATCTGGTCTATTTGTTGTCAATTCTGAGAACACATTTTCTGTTTTGCATAGTTTAGACACTGTGGGTGCAACAGGAATACTGATATGTTCATCGGCGGTGTGAAGGGCCGTGTGCCGGCATTGGAGCGCTCGGCCGTCCCCAAGAGGGCAGAGGCAATAGTCCTGAGATACAAAACACATCGTGATACATGTGGAATATTAATTTGCTCTGATCTAATTCGAGGAAACTTCTTAACTATTCCAAACCCCACTAGTGGCACTTTAAAATTGTTCGATTACATTTTTTTATTGTGTAATTTACAAAAAAATAACGGTAATTCAAAGAATTTCAATGACCAGTTCTGTTTGAACGTCACGACAAACATCATCCTGCGTTCGCTAGCCGACGTTCTCTCGATAGAGATCCAAGGATTGCTTGTTCACGCTAAGAAGTGATGTGCTAGAGAAACCAGCCAGGAAGAGCTCCAAAGCATCCGTTGTGAAATATCAGACTCTCTTTGATTTTTTACAAGTGAGCCTTGAGTTACATAGGATTGAAAGCCCCAGAGTGAAAGAATACAACATCAAATGCATCATATCTGAGCACCTGCCTGTATCACAGGCCCTGTAACATCCAATGTCAGAGCACTACAACACAGTTAGCTGATGCTTTTATCCAAAGCGACCTACATTCACACAGCGTAGACACAGCTGGCAGCCATTCAGGGTTAAGTGTCTTGCTCAAGGACACATTGACTAGGGCGGCCGGGAATCAAACCGCTGATTAAAAGACAGATCTGCTCACCGCTGACTCACAGTCGCAGCTCCAGGTCGGTGCACTGCTTTCGCGTTTTGGGGCAAAAGGTTTCCCGAAAAATGGATGGATGTCGACATTTGTCTCTAGATTGGTGCAAATAACCAGTGTGAGGAGAATAACTACCATTTGAACGTAAATGATGATGGAGGAGAAATGTTCCCTCCCGATCTCATTAATAGAGGGGCAGGCCATGATGCCATTGACTACAAGAATTGAAAAGTGCAGGTGACTTTCTTTTGTTGTCACCACACCACATCCACGTTGATTGAAGCCTCAAAGCTTTTAGAAGCACAACTACGGTCATTTTATTGTTCTGACCACCAATCTAAATAATGATAATAAACAGTTTAAGAACAAAAGGTCCTCCGCTCTGACTCAGCCCTGTAATGATAGTAATAACAAATATCATTCAGTCATTCATGAAACAAATTCCTTTTTTCTGGGGCCTGAACAGTCCTCAAGGACACATCCCATCAAAGATGTTTTATTGCGAAGAGCACCACTTCACATTTTCTCCGTGTCCCACTGCAATCTCAACGGCAGCGGGCCAGGTGACCCCCCCCCCCCAAACAAAAATGTATTGTTTTCCAGAAAGTCACACATAACCAAATATTAATAACCCTTTCCGGGATCTTACCTAATCTTTTCTCCATTTTTACGTTCTATTTGACAGGGCTAGTCTAGGATTTGTGTGGTCAGACTAAAAAAATATAAAAAAATCTGAATGTGTCTCTGGTATTGTTCAGGGGGGCGGGCCAAATGTGGAGGCGGGCCGTAGTTTGGGGACCACTGGGCAAGACGCTTGAGCCAACTTTTCTCCGGTAGCTGTTCCATGGTGTGTGTGTGAATGTATTTAGTCCTGCTGGGCAGGTGGCTCCTCCCATCAGTGTGTGGATGGGGGATGGGGGATGTCGCGAATTGGTCGGAAGACTAGAAACAGTCCATTTACTTGCATTGGAGTCATTCCATCCACTTTTCATTCTCAGCGTGTTTAGCTGCACAAACAACAGGGCGGGTTGAAGACCTTCAGAGTCTTTGTGTTTCTCCTTATTTGTTCATTTGGAAGCAGATTGTGACAAAGTAATCCAGAACGCTGTGATTACGCTCCGAGTGATGATGGCAGACGGGAACCGACCCCTGTGTTCACAACCGACTGCTGCTGAAAAGAACCGCTCTCTGGGAAAAGAAAGTTGCCTGAGATGTTGGCAAATGTTAGCACACTGTTAACAACAACACACACACACACACACACACACACACACACTGCTTTCATTGAGTCCATACATTTTCATGAGATCAAGATATTTAACAGGTTCTCTGGTCTTCACGCCGGCGGCAGAGACTCCGCCGTGTGACCTCGCTGCCGTTTACCGCACAGACCCGACAGATTGTCTTTGTTCAGCCTCTACTTATAATCTGCCATTTTAGACCACACACACACACACGCACACACACACACATATAATCAAACTGCCTGTCAAGCGGTGGCAAATTAAATACATTTGAGAAACTCCACGGCTACATGCTCACTCGTACACGGGGTCACGCCCACACGTCAAGCTGTCCACTTGTCTTTGCCGGCTTTAAAGACATATGAACACACACGGTGCCTGTGTGTGTGTGTGTGGGTGTGTGTGTGTGTGTGTGATCAGATTTAGCACATATGTTTGTGCTGTTCTTGCATAGGCGTATATATGCGCATTCATTAAAATTGATGTACATGTATACATGAGGCTGAGGGTCGGTGTTTGTTCTTCCTTACTACCAATACTTTGTGAGACACGCAGTATCTCTAGACCCGAGACTTTAACCCTTAAAACCAGCTCAGAATCAAGGGGACCCCACTCTGGACAGTGGTCCCCGCAAAGATAGAAGCACCAGAGCGTGCACACACACACACACACCTCGACCCCTCGTTGTGTTAGTTTAGTGAAGGCGTGAGGGATCCCGTCTCCTGTGTAGCTCAGATCAGCTTTAATAGGTCAACGCTCTCCAGGAGGAAAACACACACATACACAAACACACACACAAACACACACAAACACACACACACACTCACACACACTGAGTCTCCAGCACCCAGTCCTCTCCTCACTCAGTCCCGTCCTCTCTCGGCGGCGTTCTGCTCTGCCTGTTTTACCTTCCGACGCACACACACGAGGCTCCGCCTCCTGTGAAACCGACGCTAACTGATTCTTGCTAACGCAAGTCGCGAAGGCTCCACGCCGCCGACAGCTGCGCCCCGAGGCGTCGTGTCCTCGGGGCGCCGGCTGTCCGTCCGGCTCGTTCTCGAACCGCCCGCTCATGTCCTCACATGTTGGCGACGCCCGCCTCCGAGGGCGGACCGATCGGACTCGACTCAGGACCCGGCGTCGCTCACACACACCTCCACGCGACGCCCTGAAGCGAGACGAGCTCCGTCCGGCTGGCTGTCGACCCTCTCTGGCGGTAGCACGCTCGCTAACGGGCGTTGTGGAGATGCTAAGTGGGAGGAGCTACTATCTTGACGAGGTTGTGACTGCTTGTCTCCCTCCTGCAGACCCGCCCTCCGTGTCCATCGAGGGCTACGACAACAACTGGTACGTGGGCCTGACGCCACGCTGCTCTGCATGGCCAACGGGAACCCCGCGCCCACCGCCGTCACCTGGACCGCGTAAGCGACCACGCCTCTTTCTGCTGTACCCCCCTCCCGAGAGAGCGACGGAGTTCCTCACTGTTCCACCGCGGCTCGTCTCCTAACGACTCGTTTGCTCGTTTCCTGACGAGCACACGATGCTGGCGGCGGCGGGCAGATGGCGGCGGCGCTCTGTGCGTGGCGTCCTTGTGGCGACGGAGCGGCTGCTCACGCGTCTGTGATGAGGCGTTAACGCCGCTCTGAAGATCACAAACACTCTGCTTTGACATCTCTAATCGCTCCTTCCTTTCCTCGCCCCATCTGTCTTTATTTGTTTTTTGCTTCCTCGTATTTCATCTTACGTCCTTCCCTCTTCCTCCCTCCCTTCTCTCTTCTTCTGTGACCCCTCATCTCCTGTCCTCTTCTTCCTCTCCCTCCATCCTACCTGCCTCACTTTCCCCTTATTTCCTCCTTCCTTCCTTCCTCTCTCCTCCCTCTGTACTGCCTCCTCTCTTCTCCTGTGACCCTCATCTCCTGTCCTCTTCTTCCTCTCTCCATCCTACATGCCTCAATTCCCCCTCATTTCCTTCCCTACTTCCTCTTCCTTCCCCTCCTCCCTCCTCACTGCCCTCTCTCATGGTCCTCCCCCCAGGGCGTCGGCGCTCTGCGGACACGGTGGTGGTGGCGGCACAAGTTGACGGTGAGGAAAGTGGACGCCGTCAACACCACCTTCATCTGCGAGGTCAAGAACAAGCACGCGCCAGCCACCACCAGATCACCACCCTCGTCATCGGTGAGTCCAACGGCGGCACACACACACACACACACACACTGAGAATCACACGAGGTGGCTAATGCTTCTTCACACATTATCTCCAACTGCAGGAATACAGATACACTTACACACATGCACAGAAACATAAACCTCTCTCACACACACACACACAGATATGCTGTGCTCATGCTGGGATCAGGGCTGATGTGGGAGCTGCACCCCCCACCGCGCATTGGGGCCAGATCTCAGGTCGAGGGCCGACTCGTGACCCTTGACCCCCGGGGGCTCTGGCCCTGCGGTGGATTGTCTGGAGGGGTTTCTAAAGTTGACGTTGGTGTGAGCCAGTTTGCACAGGTTTTGCTTTTCCTTCTCTTCTTCCTTGTTCCCTTCTTCACATCCACTGTTCTCTCTTTCTTTCTTTCTTTCTTCTTTTCGAACTAACAGCTCCGGCTCTTTCTTCAGTTTCCTCTTCCACCTTCTGAATCTCCTCTTTCCCGCTCTGGTACGAGGACGACCTTCACGTGTCCGCATGCTCTCTCTGGGTCTCGACCTTTGACCTTTGTAGTCCGGTGATTCGGCCGCTGTTGCCACGGCGTCCAGTTTGGGGTTTTTTCTTCTATTTTTACCCCGTGCCTCTGATGCTTTCACATATTGATCCGACACACTCACACACACACACACACACACACACTCACTAGCGCACACACTCACTAGCGCACACACACGAAACCCAGGAACATGCTCCAATGCCTCACTGCTCTTCAGCATGCAGGCCTCCAAGCCTGTCAACAGTGTCTCCTCTCTTCTTTTTCATCGCTGTGTGTGTGTGTGTGTGTGTCCACACTGCCTGCTTGACTGGTCAAAGCGTTTCACTTCCGTTGACTCTCCTTGTTGTTTCTCATTGTTTTGATGAACCGGTTGCCGTCTTTCCAGCGGAACAACTTCCTCTCTCTTCGCCGGCCGGAGGGAGAGCTATTTAGAAACATTCGTGGGAAACGAGAGTCGAGATTTGAATGCCTCTCCTCCGGTGAACAGAAGACGCTTTGTAGCCGGGCGGCGTGGTCGGGGGGGAGAGGCGTGGAGGTTCACACTGCCCTGGCTGGCACTACAGAGGGTGTGCGGCGGCACAGTACATCGCTGAGGAGCTGAACACCCCAAATGGTCACATGCAAACGCGTGCCACACACACACACAGATATGCTGTGCTCATCTGGAAGGGCTGATGGACCACCCCACCCGCATGGGCAGACCAGTGGGCGCTCGGACCCTTCACCTCTCCCTGCCCAGGTGTTGTCTGGAGGTTCAAAGTCTTGGTGCACCCCTGACGGTTTTGCTACCTCTCTCCCTGTTTCATAAATGTTCAGTTGTCAGCTTCTTTGTCTTGCTCCCCTGCCCATGCATTTCAACTCAAAACTCCCCGCCGAAGAGGCACTTCACCGCCCTTTCCCCTGGGGGACTTTGCTTGAAGCGGTGTGGCCGCTGCCACGACATTTTCCGCACTCACAACCGGGCTGGCTGCTCACATGTCGCAACTGCACCCGCCGCCAGGTGGTGAGGATGGGTACCACCTCAGAGCCGCTTGACCTCAACACACGGAGCCTCAGGGAGGAGTGAGCCCCAGGCCCTCTACTCCCCTGTACACCCTGCTTTTGACTGCCACGGCCACATACACAGCTCCAACGCGATCATCATCAAGTTTGCTGACGACTACAACTTGAGTGTTGGGGGAGCTGATGCCAGCCGGGCCGACGACTTAGACAGCCCTACTCTGGAGGAGGTTGGATCACTGAGTACCAGTGGGAAGCCAGGAGAACAGCCTCCTGGCCCTCAACGTCCAAGAAGACCAAGGAGCTGATCGTGGACTACAGGGAAGCGGAGAGGAGAGCACACCCCCATCTCCACATAGACGGAAGTTGCAGTAGAGGAGGGTCAGGCAGTTTCAAGTTCACTCGGCACATCTCCCGAGGACCTCACATGGACCCACGCACACCACTCACGTGGTGAAAATGGATGCAATAAATCGCGCCTGTATTTCCTGGCGACTGAGGAAATTCAACATGGTCTCCCTCGTGATCCTCAGAACATCTCTCACCACCAGTACCATCGAGAGCAGTTCTGACAGGTTGCATCACCGTCTGGTAATCGGAACTGCACCGCCTGGAGCGAGGGGCACTATAGAGGGTGGTGCGGTCGGCACAAGTGTACATCGTTGGAGGTGAAGCTTCCTCTCCATCCTGACATATACACTAAGCCGGTGCGTGGTACAGGGCCAAACGGATGATGAAAGACAATAACCACTTTTTGCCACAAACTGTTCACCCTTTCTACCGTTGTCAGGCGCAGGCGATACCGCAGTATCAAGTGCATGCACGATAAACAGACTGAGGGACGGCTTCTTCTGTGTCAGGCTGCATCAGGCTGCTGAACAAGGACTGAGACTCCTCATTAACACTATACACCATGTTCTAACAGATTATCATGTGAATATCTATGGCCATGGTGTATATTTTATTACATTGTTTTATATATATATATATTGTATATATATATACATATATATATATATATTGTCTCAAAAAAGTGTATATTTTATTACATTGTTTTATATATATATATTGTCATGATGTATATTCTATTACATTGTTTTATATATATATTGTTAATACTTTCTTCTTTTTTTGTGTGGATATTGTATAGTCTATTCTCATTCTCATTCTTATTCTTTTTTTAGTCTGCTACTGCTGTCGGGTGTTTTGCACATAAGAATTTCACAAACCGATTATACTTGTATAAAAGGGGATGTGACAATAAAAACTTGAAGTTGAAGTTGAAGTTGAAGTTGACACACACACACCTCGACCCCTCGTTGTGTTAGTTTAGTGAAGGCGTGAGGGATCCCGTCTCCTGTGTAGCTCAGATCAGCTTTAATAGGTCAACGCTCTCCAGGAGGAAAACACACACACACACAAACACACACACACACACACACACACACACACACACACACACACTGAGTCTCCAGCACCCAGTCCTCTCCTCACACTCCGGTCCCCGTCCCTCTCTCTCTCGGCGAAGTGTTTTCTGCTCTGCCTGCTTTACCTTCCGACACACACACACGAGGCTCCGCCTCCTGTGAAACCGACGCTAACTGATTCTTGTTAACGCGAGTCGCGAAGGCTCCACGCCGCCGACAGCTGCGTCCCGAGGCGTCGTGTCCTCGGGTCGCCGGCTGTCCGTCCGGCTCGTTCTCGGGAACCGCTCCGGCTCATGTCCTCACATGTTGGCGCGGACGTCCGCCTCCGACTCGAGGGCGGACCGATCGGACTCGACTCAGGACCCGGCGTCGCTCACACACACCTCCATGCGACGCCTGAAGCGAGACGAGCTCCGTCCCGCTGGCTGTCGACCCTCTCTGGCTGTAGCACGCTCGCTAACGGGCGTTGTGGAGATGCTAAGTGGGAGGAGCTGCTATCTTGACGAGGTTGTGACTGCTTGTCTCCCTCCTGCAGACCCGCCCTCCGTGTCCATCGAGGGCTACGACAACAACTGGTACGTGGGCCGCTCGGACGCCACGCTGCTCTGCATGGCCAACGGGAACCCCGCGCCCACCGCCGTCACCTGGACCGCGTAAGCGACCACGCCTCTTTCTGCTGTACCCCTCCCCCCCTCCCCCGCTCCGAGAGAGAGCGACGGAGTTCCTCACTGTTCCACCGCGGCTCGTCTCCGAACGACTCGTTTGCTCGTTTCCTGACGAGCACACGATGCTGGCGGCGGCGGGCAGATGGCGGCGGCGCTCTGTGCGTGGCGTCCTTGTGGCGACGGAGCGGCTGCTCACGCGTCTGTGATGAGGCGTTAACGCCGCTCTGAAGATCACAAACACTCTGCTTTGACATCTCTAATCGCTCCTTCCTTTCCTCGCCCCATCTGTCTTTATTTGTTTTTTGCTTCCTCGTATTTCATCTTACGTCCTTCCCTCTTCCTCCCTCCCTTCTCTCTTCTTCTGTGACCCCTCATCTCCTGTCCTCTTCTTCCTCTCCCTCCATCCTACCCGCCTCACTTTCCCCTTATTTCCTCCTCCCTTCCTTCCTCTCTCCTCCCTCTGTACTGCCTCCTCTCTCCTCTCCTGTGACCCCTCATCTCCTGTCCTCTTCTTCCTCTCTCTCCATCCTACATGCCTCAATTCCTCCTCATTTCCTTCCCTACTTCCTCTCTTCCTTCCCCCCCCCCTCCCTCCCTCCTCACTGCCCTCTCTCATGGTCCCTCCCCCCCCCCCCCCCCCCAGGGCGTCGGGCGCTCTGCCGGACACGGTGGTGGTGAGCGGCAACAAGTTGACGGTGAGGAAAGTGGACGACGCCGTCAACACCACCTTCATCTGCGAGGTCAAGAACAAGCACGGCGCCAGCCACCACCAGATCACCACCCTCGTCATCGGTGAGTCCAACGGCGCTCACACACACACACACACACACACTGAGAATCACACGAGGTGGCTAATGCTACTTCACACATTATCTCCAACTGCAGGAATACAGATACACTTACACACATGCACAGAGACATAAACCTCTCTCACACACACACACACAGATATGCTGTGCTCATGCTGGGATCAGGGCTGATGTGGGAGCTGCACCCCCCCCCCCACCCCGCATTGGGGCCAGATCTCAGGGCGAGGGCCGACTCGTGACCCTTGACCCCCGGGGGCTCTGGCCCTGCGGTGGATTGTCTGGAGGGGTTTCTAAAGTTGACGTTGGTGTGAGCCAGTTTGCACAGGTTTTGCTTTTCCTTCTCTTCTTCCTTGTTCCCTTCTTCACATCCACTGTTCTCTCTTTCTTTCTTTCTTTCTTCTTTTCGAACTAACAGCTCCGGCTCTTTCTTCAGTTTCCTCTTCCACCTTCTGAATCTCCTCTTTCCCGCTCTGGTACGAGGACGACCTTCACGTGTCCGCATGCTCTCTCTGGGTCTCGACCTTTGACCTTTGTAGTCCGGTGATTCGGCCGCTGTTGCCACGGCGTCCAGTTTGGGGTTTTTTCTTCTTCTATTTTTACCCCCGTGCCCTCTGATGCTTTCACACATTGATCCGACACACTCACACACACACACACACACACACACTCACTAGCACACACACACGAAACCCAGGAACATGCTCCAATGCCTCACTGCTCTTCAGCATGCAGGCCTCCAAGCCTGTCAACAGTGTCTCCTCTCTTCTTTTTTTTCATCGCTGTGTGTGTGTGTGTGTGTGTGTGTGTCCACACTGCCTGCTTGACTGGTCAAAGCGTTTCACTTCCGTTGACTCTCCTTGTTGTTTCTCATTGTTTTGATGAACCGGTTGCCGTCTTTCCAGCGGAACAACTTCCCTCTCTCTTCGCCGGCGTCGGAGGGAGAGAGAGCTACATTTAGAAACATTCGTGGGAAACGAGAGCCGGAGATTTGAATCGTCTCCTCCCGAGGAACAGAGACGCTTTGTAGCCGGGCGGCGTGTCGGGGGGGAGGCGTGGGAGGTTCACACGTGGCTACGCCGCTCCCATTCTCGCTGGCAGTGTGACTGACGGAGCGTCAGGAAGCTACGGGAGCTGAACACCGTGAAATGCTTCACATGCAAACGTCCTCACACACACACACACACACACACACAAGCACACACAAGCCACACACACACACACACACGTACACTC